>NC_068420.1:5805711-6051776 GCF_023724105.1 Carassius gibelio
GAACATGCAAATGTGTTAGTTAATTAATATCTTATTACCTTAAAATATTAGGTAAAAGTTTGTGAACATCTGCATATAAATAAGACATAATAAGCCAGAATTTGTCGATTTTAATGTGACAAAAAGCCTTCCAAAGACATTGTTATGTCATAATAACCCACTGAGTAATAAGTCAATTAATGCCATGTTGACATTTCAAGAAAACACATCTGAAAATTGAAATGATTTTTGTAAATCCAGTAGTTATGCTCTGTGTTACTAAAGCCATCGTGACTGGTCTTTGTGACAAAAGAAATGTGAAATTTCAATATAATTACAACTGCCTAATTTTTTTTAACCTAACCTGTCAGCAACTGAATAACAATACCTTAGTAACCACCCAGAACACCGAAGCCAATCACTGATTGAGTGTAAGTGGTTATTATCATAGACTGTGTTATCAACTGCATACAGAAGCAGATATGTTAAGGGACCCTACAGCAACATCCTGGCAACCAACTTGCAACACTAAAGCAACCACATAACAAAACTCTACCAAACACCTAACTCCCATGCAACCACGCAGCATCATTTAAAGACTCCAAACACCCGTGCAACTGCGTGACAACAGTTTTGCATGAGCAAACACCATTCTCATTTTCTTTGGGTACTACGCAAACTGTAGTTTCCAGTACGATTGTATCTCTCAGGATGACGCAGAATGTAAACACATCCACAGATGGATGAGTCTGGAGCTAAATAATCCTGTTGTTTTCAGATGCACCTCTGAGGGGCTTTTTTCCCCCCAATTGTTTGTTCTGGATTCAAACTTGCGTTTAATGGGTGGAATTCATTGGGATGGTAACCATGGTAACCCTCCGGCCCAAATTACCTCTGGTTTTTCTAGTCAAAGGGAGGCGTTCTCTCCATCACAGTAAGAGAGGGTGGAAAATATATGCAATTGTTGCTCTCAAACCTTGAGCGTGTTATTTGAAGAGAGGAAACACCAGATCACTAACATTATTGTCTGTTACTGACTCAAATATAATGTTTAGACCCCCGTACAGCCTTGTTACAGGGTCCTGTGTGTTTGCTGCACTGTTGGGACACTTTGATCCGTGCTTCTGCAAAATACAACAAAAGAGGAAGTGGTGCCTTACCACTTCCTGGCTGGCGTATAAAACAGGCCTTACCCGTAAATGAGTTCTTGTTTTTGTTTAAAGTCGATTCAGAAAGATGGTCGTTTGTGTTGTAGAAGTTACTCGACCCTTGTAAAAAAAAGGTGTCTGGACCATTTGGATGACATTTCATCGGAAAGAAGAGTGATTTCTCCAGACGTGTGGCGAGAGCTGAGGTGAAAGTTTTGACAGCAAACATGGCTGTACTCTATTGCTCTTTCATAGCATCTCAGTACGCTTTCTGTTTTAGGTTCAAGCATCGCCTTTGTCGCAGATGTTTGTCCTAGTATTGCTTTGGAGGATCAAAATCGAAACAATTGTTGTTGTAAAGCTAACTTGAATAGCATATTTCAGATAATTTGTTTTTTGAGGAAGTGTATATTAAGATATTTTTTTAATATCTGAGCATTGTTTGAGACATTATTGAGATCTTAATCTGTGAAGTTTCAATATGCTCTTGAATGTACCTCATTGCTTCACATTTAAAGCAACAGTTTACTCTAAAACGAGAATTATGATGCATTTATGTGCTTTGTGGAGCTTAAAGGTCATGGTCACCATTGAATTTTGTGTTCCATACTGTAGATATATTTTTGAAATGCCAGACTTTTCATTTCTGGGCCAACTATTGCTCTAAATCGGAAGACACTGGATGAGATGTGAGACGTTTCTTTCTCTTTCCATCTTGTTTTTCTCTCGCGCTGCATGTTTTTGTTGTCAGAGAGCTTTATGTTTTGCCCGTCAGTCTGTGTTATGTCAATGTGGGCTGGCGTGTGTGATGCAGGAAGGCAGAAATCTCCGAGCTCCGTGTTTTGTCCTCCGTTCAGATCAGTGCAGACGTCTGCTGTGTGTTGTGTAGATCTCCGTCCTTGTGTTTTGACGTTTGTAGTCGGCTCCGGTTCGCCGTACTTCATCATAGCCATAAAAATGTCCGCTCGAAAACAAAACCTCGAGATGAATCGCGCCCTTGAAATCCCCTCAGGACGCAAACACGCAGACAGAACTCGAACATATCTTGGTTTTCAAACAGAAGCGCCAGAAATCAAATGTCTGCTGAGTGAAACTATTAATAAAGTTCACTTTTTGACACAAACTATGTTTTGAAACAGTCAAAAGAATGGCTGACCGTGGAGCTGAAGAGGAAAAGGGCGAACTGGGCAGTCGTCAGGGTGAGCGATACTCACGTCATCATAACATTAGCTAACTTACTTATGAACTTCGCAAGCTAATACGTTTTGCTACAGTATGTTCACTAGTTTTGGGAGAATATATACACATATCTGTCTTGTTTAGATATGCCATTATGTGTACTAGGCCTATATACAACTAGAGCACACTTAACAGAACAGTAGGCTATATCCCACAATGCAATACACTCAATTTGATCTCTAATTTCTAGTATAATGAATGAACTGGAAAAAATTAGAGCCCTAATTTTTCATGTAATATTTTAATTATAATTAAAATATATATATTTAGTAAAAATTGGCCTATATTTTGAACAAATGTACTTTAAACAGTGAGAAGCCAATCAGAAAATTATTACATTTTATTTTATTTTTTTACAAAAAATGTACAGTTGATTCTGGACACACTAATCCTAATCTTCTATACTATAAAGTAAATAAAGTATGTGAATTAGTATGCAGTCATACTCTTTAATGAAGGACATATTCACAAATGGAAGTAAATAAGTGGTAAATGACATTTTATTTTTGGTTTTAAGGAGGAGAGAGAAAAATGATCATTCAGTCGACATCTTTAAATGACCCCAAACTCAACAAACTTAAAGAGGTGAGATACTTAACTTTTTAGGGTCGTATTGCATAAGCTAATGCTCAGGTTTGTTGACCTGGATGGTTTCTGATTTGATTTCTGGTTTCTGATTTTTGATTCTACTCTACTAACTAACCATGTGGTCTCAAGGAGAACATGATTTCATGAGGAGGGTCTGAATATCTGTTTTCTCTGGTGCTTTGTGGCAGGTTTTGGTGGAATGGATCAACAAAACTCTGAAAGTTGAACACATTGTGGTGCGATCACTGGAGGAAGACCTCTATGATGGACTCGTCTTTCATCACCTGTTACGTAAGAATCATGTCAAAGCAACAAAATTATTAACATGCACATTATTGGGTGAAGCTCACATACTGGATATACTTCAAGGAATATTTCACCCCAAAAATGAAAACATGCTATAATTGTATTACTCTCAGGCCATCCAAGATGTAGACGAGTTTGTTTCTTCATTAGATTTAGAGAAATGTAGCATTGCATCACTTGCTCAACAATGGATCCTATGCAGTGAATGGGTGCCGTAAGAATGAGAGGCCAAACAGCTGATAAAAACATTGCAATAATCCACAAGTAATCCACACCACTCTAGTATATCAGTTAATGTCTTGTAAAGGAAAAAGCTGCGTGTTTCTAATAAAGAAATACATCAAGACATTTTACCCTTACACTGTCGATTCTGTCAGTCAGTTTTTAGGAAGCAACATTTTGAAGTTAAAAGCATCTTGATGCATTTGTTTTTTACAAACACAACTTTTCAAATCACAATACATTATTTGATGGACTGGAGTGGTGTGGATTATTTTCTGTTATGGTGATGTTTTTATCAGCTGTTTGGACTCTCATTCTGACGGCACCCATTCACAGCAGAGGATCCATTAGTAAGGAACTGATTTAATGCTATCTGTTCTGATGAAGAAACAAACTCATCTACATCTTGGAAAACCTGAGGATGAGTAAATCCTCGGCAAATTTTCAGTTTTAGGTAAACTATTGTTCAATTGTCATAAAAAAATTTAGACTTTTTTTAAGGTGAAAGGTCACCCTCTATACAATCACGTTGTCACGCCTGTGTATGTTTTGATCCCAGGCAGGTTAGCAGATGTTCATGTACATGTAGAGGAGATCGCGTTGAGCACTGATGCACAGGTACGAAAATTAGAGGTGATCCTGACAGCTCTCAACGAGACCTTAGAGATGAACGAGGAAACGGTCAAATGGAACGTTAAACGTAAGCCAATCAGATCAGCTATTGTCACTGTCCTGTTAACATATTTATAAGCATACCCACTGTTCTCCCACCCAAATCTGTCAGTCATTCACAGCAGAGACCTGTTGGCTACATTGCATCTTCTGGTTGCTATTGCGAGGCGTTTCCAACCTGATCTGGTCCTGCCCCCAAACGTCAGTGTGGAGGTCATCCAGTGTGAGGTGATTGATAAATATTGAAATTATTTGAATATTAAAAGAATATTATTTTAAATATTAAGATGCATATAATGAACACAGATTGTTGTCATAATTTTTCAAAATTCATCACTGCATTTTATTTAAAAAATGAATATGCATGTTATAAAGAGCAATTATTTTCATGTATTTTCTTAATTCGTCATTGCGTATTATAGTGAAAAAAATCACTGCATGTTTTCATAACATTTCATTGTTTGTTACTGCATGTTATTTGAAAAATTAACATTATTATAGAAAAATATGACTCATTGCATATTATGAAAAAAAATAATAATGTGCATATTATATTGACTAACTCATTACTGCATCATTTTTGAAAAATGGCTGTTTTCATTATTTCTATTTCTATTTTACCAATTCATCAATCCAGATTTTTGAAAAAAAAATAAATAATGATAATTATAATTTATCATTGCAAAAAAAAATAATAATAATGATAATCTGCATATTATAATGAAAAATTGCTTAATTTTTTTTTTTTTTACCACAATCATTGTATATTGTTTGAAGAATTATAATGAAAAAAAGATGTAATAACTTTTTCACAATTTATTATCTGAAAAACCAATATGCATATTATATTGAAAAAATACTATAAATTTCTCACAGTTCACATTACATATTGTTTGAAAAAATAATGTGCATTTTATTAAAAGGAAAAAAACAATCTGCTTATGTAAACAAATAAAATAAAATAACTTTTCTGCTCCTGTAATCAAAGCTGATAATATTAAAAATTGTATTAACCACCAACATTAAAGGAGCCTAATATCCATCATCCAGTCAGATCCAAATGGAATCAAGTCCCACATTATTCATTTTGAATATTCACTGAGCAGTTAAATTACATTACAGAAGTTAAATATTCATGTTGTCAGCATTCATTAAAATCTAATTTGTTAAACAGGTCACAAAAAGTGGCGTTAAGGCAGACAAGCAGACAGAATTCATCACATTTCAAAGGTCTGTAAAGATCCTCCTTCCCTATTAAACATTTAACTGCACTTTGAATCTCTGCCACTGTCCAAACCAGTGTTTTCATGCTCTGCTGTGTGTCTCCGCAGTAATTCCAGTGAAGCACTAGAGAGAGAATCTAACAGTGAGTCAGACGGAGGCTGAACTCTGAGCTTTTTCATTTCCATATTTATAAGCATCAGTACCTTACAGATAGTGGAGGCGTATAAAGAAGAAAGCGTTTGCTACTTAATCTCTCTCTTGCACTGTCTTTGCAGAGGAATGTCCCATTGATGAGCTCTTTAAGCTGGAGGCTCACAAAATTGAGACCGTGAAAAAGGTTGGGATCCAGTTCGGGATATATCTCTAAATGTAGCCTTTGACACACACATCTCCCACAGTTTCATTAAGTTTTCTTTCTTATGCAGGCCATTCTTCACTTTGTGAATAAGAACATGTCATCTCTGGGACTGAACGTGACCGACCTTGAAAAACAGGTGTGCAAACCCAAATTTAAAAGCCTTATGTTGATTTTTTTTTTCTTCTGTAGGTCGACTGAAATTTACTTAGCCTTAAAGGTACAGGTTGTAGGACCTGCCACTAGAGGGCACACTATCAAAACAATAACAGTAGCGTGGCTTGATGATGCTAAGAAGGAGCGTGGAATGATGGGATTTGTTGGCTTCTACCCAACCGCTGACGGCCATCAATCAGACGGAAAGATAAATCATGGATTTAACTCGGGTTCAACGATTTGCGCTAGTAGATTACATACAAAGCCAATGCAAAGACGCAATCAGACTATGAATCAGACACGTCCTCGCGCGGGTCTAGGGATGCGATGCCCCGCGTTTGGCGTGTATGGCCCATAAAACTTATCTTGTTGATCGTTATAATAGCATACGTTTTAACGTTTAAAAATAAAAAAATAATAAAAAATAATAGCATACGTTTTAACGTTTAAAAATAAAAAAATAAAAAATAATAATAGCATACGTTTTCTGTAAAGAGACGAATCAAAACAACTCACCTTTCGAGTAAAACACAAGCGAGATCGGCATCTCTTTCTAGTTGAAGTTTGTCGGGAAGCTACTTCCGCATTTGTCCACGACACTGTTGTCATGTGGTTTCTACGTCAGTAAAGGCGGTAAAAAAGGGAAACTACCGTCATTTACAGGCGACTGCACTGCCCCGTGTCACTGTTTAGAATGGGAATTTTCTCATGATTTACAAGTAGTTGAAAACATTAGAGATATTGTTAGTAATCAGCTGGACAAAATATACAACACTAGCCTAGTGGTTTTTGGATATTTTACTGCAAATATCTTACAAATTGTACCTTTAAGCCATCCAAAATGTAGATGTAGATGAGTTTGTTTCTTCATCGGATTTGGAGAAATGTATAATTACATCACTCACCAATAGATCCTTTGGAGTGAATGGGTACCGTCAGAATGAGAGTCAAACATCTGATAAAAACATCACAATAATCCACAAGTAAACCATAGAACTCCAGTCCATCAATATACAGCATGTCTTGTGAAGCCAAAAGCTGCATGTTTTTAATAAACAAACATGTCATTAAGATGTGATTCTCTCCTTATTCAGATGAAATATTCACAGATCAAGCACTGTTTACAAGTGAAAACAGTATATAAAATAGTTATAACCAAATATGTTGGTGGGCTTTGATGCGAGAGGTCAACAAGGAATGGATTTTTTAGAATGAAATGATCACAAAAATATGTTTTTTTGACAATATAAGCCCTTTATGGGCTTGTTTTTGATGTCATGTTTCATGTTTATGATTTTGTAATGTGATTTTGTTAGTTTGCAGATGGAGTGATTCTGCTCTTGTTGATCGGTCAGTTGGAGGGCTTCTTCATTCCACTCTGTGAGTTCTTCCTTTGTCCTGTCGGGAGCTCAGAAATGGTAAGAACCTGAGAAAATATTTAGAGTTTTGCATTTGCATTGAAACAAGAGAACCATGTTGTTAGTGAGCTCCATTTCACTTTACAACAATAAGCACTATTTAATCCTGGCTTATGGGGTTTTACATCAGTGCAACTTCACAAGCACCTCTAGGAAATGTCTCGCTATTTTATAATTAACGTCTCTTAGGATGACTGTGGATGTGACAGCACAGCTGCATAAGGCATGTTAAGAAACCGAGGGTAATGCAAAAGACAGAAATCAAAACTAATGATCTCACGGTTACCAGAGAATATGCAGTGTTGGGGGTTTACATTACATTTAGTTGTTTGTTTAAAAATGTTTTGATCTATTTGTCATTGTTGTTTATTCAGCTTCATAATGTGACGCTTGCATTGGATCTTCTCATAGACCGAGGACTTCCTGTTCAGTCAGTTGAACCTCAAGGTAATTATTTTTCGACAACCCAAACCTTTGTTGTCGAGTGTGTACATTGTAAATAAAACCACTTGAGAAACTCAAATCTTATTAGGCAGCATCATTTTCCTGCCATCTGTTGTCCTAAGACAAGATCGCATTTTGGTTTTAGGAAAATTTTGATGAAAGGTTTTGATCCACTATAAAATAATAATACATTTGTTTTGTATAGCACCTTTAAAAGAGTACTTTTTCAAAGTTCTTAACACAATCAAACACAACAATCCAGCATATGTGCTCTACTGCATGAACTAAAATCCATATTTAAGCTGTTTTTGTGTACTTGTGTAGAAAAGCACTTAGCATCGATTGCTGATCTGTCTGGTTGTTCATTCAATAATAAGCTCATTTCTCATGTCTCTCACAGATATTGTTTCCCAAGATGTTCCAGCCACTGTGAAAGTGCTGTATTACTTATTTAATAGGCACAAAAACAAATAATCTAGCTACTCCAGACATTTCAATTCAATAAAAACTTTCAGAATGCTTTAAATAATCAAATTCACTGTAAATGTGCATCTTTCTTTTGACTAAAAATCAGGGCACAGAGTTGACAGTCACATTACTTTGGCTCTCTGAGTGTTACAACACATTAAAAGCAATTGTAAAGAGTTTGTCTGAACCATTGAAGAGGCTTCAGAGAGAAAATGAAAGGACATGGCCACTCATCTCATCATGGACATAGCTTTTGGATGCTGATTGTTTCAATTTAATGTCATATTTTCACTCTTCTACTTTCCATGTTTTTTCTTCTTCTTTTGGATAGATGTGCATTAGTCTTAATGTATTGCTCAACCGTTTTCTTCTGACTTGCAGCTTGTTTTCAAATAAAAGTGGCATATATAGCAGCTCTGAGACTATGTAACTTTTTCTTTATTAGACTTCTCGACTTATTTGTGTGTAGGTGCGCGCGCACCTATGTGACGCGATTTATTATTTTGAATCTGAAGAACCGTTTGTGGGGAAATGAATGTTAAAAAAAAAAACTATTAATTTTAAATAAAATATATTATTGTATTCCCTATTCTAAGCTATAAAAGTAGTTATAAAAATATTTAAAATTCAAACTTATTTCGACGCTCTGTCACAGACAGAGTCCTTCAGTTCAAGCGGAAGCAGAAGTAAGAAGCGCGTAAACCGATCATAGCTTGCTCTTCTAGTTATGAAAATCATGAATGAACATTATAAGGTACGTTAAAAGATACAGTACAGCTTACTGAAACGTGTAAACTTTCATGTAGTCGCCTATTCAGTGTTTCAACCGCGAAAAGACGTCAATTAAACCGCTTGGGAACAAACTGTGACGTGATACATTTAACTTAACGTACCTCAGGAAAGTCAGTTATTTTTCAGTTGAAATCCTGAGCTAAAATGTACGTTTCCATAGCTCGTTAGTTATAAACCTTTTCTAAAATCGTAAATATATTGTTAAATATTGTGGTCAGCGTGTGAACAAATTTCAGTTGACCACTACAAACACATTATTTGGAGAAACTTTGCAGAAACTCATGCTCATATTCTTGACGTCAACAGGAAATTGCATCTCTCACCGAGACTACTCTCCATCCACCCCCGTGATTTAATTTCCTTAATATGTGTTTTGTAAAATTGGATACGGTGAATGACTTCAATTTAATCTAAATGGTAAAAGCATTATGGGCGTTTTAAGAGGATCTCCTCTCAACGAATGGGCCGGGATTTGAGGTGCGGGTGGATGGATGCTCTGATGGCTTTTTAATGGTGAATTGCACTGGGGTAAATTTTTTTTACCATTGCTGTTACTGAGCAGAAAACGTATAAGAGGCTGACATTTTTCATCCTAACCCTCGTATTTTATTAGTTTATATTCATAACATCAATTTTTCAGCCTTTCTTATCCCTTGTCGTGGGTGTTAGTGTCAAAAAAATGAATGAAATCTGTAGGACGGAGAGCGGTAAGAAAGCAGATTGCAATAGAGACTTGTAGGTGGCTTGGACAGACAGACGGACACAATGTCTGGAAATTCTCACATTATTCACTTTAAAAGCAGCCTACATAATGACCCTGAGTGACTAGACATCACCCCGTCTAGAAATCTACAATGCTCTGATTATAAGCCTGTGGGACAGAAAATATCCATCCCTGTGCAGTTCACCCTCTGTGTCCACTCCGAAACATCTAATGACCTGCGTGGTGGGATGATTTCTGGGGTTGGTGAGGGGGTTACTGAAGGCAGCGTATGGTTTAAGTGAATACAGACGCCAACAGCGTATGACTGAAACCCCCTGCTGATGTCTAATCATCTCATGCCTAGAGCAATAAAGGCGTCTACTGGAGATAATGCTTCATTTAGAAAGCCAAACTGTGGGTAAGAACAACACAAACAAACATTGCAACTTTCTAAAAGTTTATTTTTCCTGTGTTGTACAAAGTATAACATAATGCTACATTGTACATTGTGAAACAATGATGAGAGTTGTGTTTGTGTGTGTTTACCAGACCACCTGTTGTGGGGTAAAAGCCACAAAGCCGTATGTACAGGTGAAGATTGACAGTAAGGCAACTGTTGATGTAGAGACTGGAGTGCGACGTTGGACTTTTTTAGGTAAACACTTATTTATTGTACGTGAAACGGTTTTCCAGCGATGACTTTAGAGTTGCAATTACTTAACGGCAAATCTCGGCTTTCAATTCAAGCTTCCATAATGGTGAGAATCCAATTATGGGAATTATCCTTGTTTCCTAGAACATCATGTTGATTAAAGGTTGAATAATGACTCCTGGAGGGTGGCAAAAAGTTGTTTAAAACCCATCCATTGCATGCCGATCCCTAATACGAGTTCAGTCAAATTACTTAGTATGGCTAGCAATCAGAAAATGCCACTATTAGTGCAGATTTTGTGTGGAGTTTAAAATAGAAATCTAAATACAAACTCCTCCTGGATCCTAGGCATTTTTCACAAAACGTCAAATATAGTCAAAAGGAAAATAAGAAATCATATTTTGCCTAAAGAAAACAAAGCTTATTTAAAGAATTTAGATTTCTTTTATTTTGTACAATTAATGTTCATGATGTTATTTTTAGCATAAAGCAAACTGCTTTTCATTTATGCTTATTTTACATTTTATTTATTTTACTTTAATTAAGAAAAAATACCTTATTGTAATTACAATCATTTATGGGTAATGATTATAACAACAGAAAACTCAAAAGCAAAATATACTGATGGAATACGGTAAAGGCAATTTGAAGGTAAAATGTGTTTCACTGTTATGAAAATGACATGCAAAACAAAAGCAGTGCTTCATTTTCTTTATGTAAAATATGGTTTCTTATTTATTGCTTTTGATTTTAGAAGTGAAATATGACCTGGACATGTTATGCCTTAACCCACACAGAATCTGCAAATTTCACATTTTTGGTTGAGCATTTTTCGTAATTGTGGCCAAAGAAAATAAGTTGAATTTTGTGGAATGGTTTTATTTTTTACAAAATATGTCAAACTGACATGAACAAACACACCAGGGTACAAGCTTTGTAAATAATGAGTGAATTTTGCAGAAATCTGTGGGCAGTGATTTCATGCTGGCCTATCAGTGCCCGAACATCTTTAACAGAGTATCCATATTCTCTAGAAAAGATGATGAATCACAGTCAATCTTCCTGCCAAATGACGCCATAATTAAACTCACACCTGCTGAAATCAGAGATCAAATCTCCTTCTTGTAATCTCATCTGATAACCTCCACCTTGAGCTCGTTTCTGAACCACAAACTACTTTATTTCAAAGATGACACGATGACACTGATCTCCTGTATGAGTGTAATTGGGATGCTGTCTGCCAACAACTGCGTTGTGGACTCCAACCAACAGGCATATTCTAAACTTATTGCTCAAAACACTCTTTATAACCAGTTTGTTGCAGAATCGAAGACTGGAGAGCTTGTTTTACACCCTTCAGCTTGCTGCTATCAGTGCACGTGAAATAAGTTTATGTTAGACTTGAGCAATCTTGTTCTGTTTTCAATGAAATCTGGAAATTAGCTAAGTAGGCCTAGATTTTCCTTGGTCTTTTGTTGTTTTTGTAACATTCCCATTAAAGAGTCATTGACCAAATCCAAAAATCATCGAAAAAATCGGATTGGTTGACAGTAATGTTCCTACAGAACAAGCGAGCATGTTGATGAAAGAACATGTTCTACTTGGCTATATCAAGTTTAGCTAAATTTCAACAAGCATGAGAAGCTTATACCCAGCTAACAATGAATGTTTTCAGAACTTTGGCTAATGTTTGGCAAGATTAATTTAAAGTTATGAACAAATGTTCTTCCAGTCCATTAATAATAATAGAATATTCATTCACAGTTATTTAGTCTTTAATAATGTTTTCAAAATGTTAGCATAAAAACATTATTTCTACATTTTTCATGGAATTTTTCATTTCTAAAACAATTTTTTTTTAAATGTTACTTAGAATGTTCAGAGGACATACTAAAGTAACATTCACATAATGTGTGGAAATTTATAAAATGTAATATTCCTTTAATGTTCACATAACAGTAACTTTTTAAAAATATTTAAAAAACATAACATTTTTGAATGTTGAGATAATATGCAAAAATAACATGTTTATGGGAATGCTAGCAAAGCATTCTAAGAACATTGTTAGCTGGGTAATGCCTTCCTTACAAAATCAAGGTAAACAAAGGGAATGTAAATTATTTTCCTCTTTGCTGACATTTCTGTAAGTGTGTGACTGTCTGCTTTGTCATGTTCAAAGGAGTGTGCAATCTTGTTTTATTTTGGCATTTCACTCAGAAACTAAAGTCTAAATGAACTCAACCGATCAATATCAATAATAGAGTGTGTACCGCTGAACAAAACCTCTTCAGGTCTCAAAACACCCTGACAAACATACACAATGAACTCTACAGGCCATGAAACAAAATGTGTGGGGTGATTAAAAAAAATGCAATTTAACACAATTTGCTACCTCACTGATTCTTACAGATGAGAAAATGTCAAATCACAACAGTAGTCAAAAACAGACATTCACCATACTATTTCATTTCACATCTTCACTGCAAAACCACCCACGACATGTGAGTTTTGATATTTACGCAAAAAGGTCATTAAACTTCTAGTATTGAGTTATGAGAGTGCTTGGATCTTTTAAATGATGTTTGACGTCTTCATTCATCACTCAACGTTTTCCCTGACTACGAATAAATAAACCGACACTGCACAGTTACAGAGAGTTTAATCCAGAACAGCTCACAAAATGGTGCAGAAACGGCTACATAGGTCCTCCAAAGAAGTCTTGGGTGAGTTCTGTGTCTATCGAAGTCCAGTTTGGTCTGAAGTCTGGTTCTGGAGTTGCACAAATCTCGCTACAGCTGCTCTTCAGAATGTCTTGTTCCACCACTGGACCATTTCCAGTTGGCTCTGAGTTGAGGTTCTGGGTTTGTCAAGGGGTTGTTGGAGGTTGTGCTCTGTGAGATTTGGGCCACATCGAGAGGCTTGGGGCCAATGGGCCCCTGTGACATGTAGGTCCATGTGGCAGGGGCATGTACTACACTTCCCACAATGCACTTCCTCACCAGGGGACTCCAACAGTTGTTCCTTGCATTTGGTCAGTCTCTGTTTAAAAAAATAAATAAAAAGGAGCATAAGGAATTGATTAGTAAAAAAATGGAACAAAAACAATGGTTATAATGAAATGTTATAAAAAATTTAATTATAATATTCTATTTGAATATTTTTTTCAAATGTAAATAATTTAAAGAAATTTAAGTATTAAATAAGTATATAATTTAAATTTGTGATGCAAAGTTGAATCATTATTCATCATTACTTAACATTATATTACATCCGTTCAGCATCATTATTTGTCACATGATCCTTCAGAAATAATTCTAAAATGCTGATTTAGTGCTTAGTTATTATCAGTTATTGATGCTCAACTATTAATAATTGTTCATATTATCAGTGTTGAAAATAGTTTTTTTTCTGCTGAATATTTTTGTTCAGGGTTCTTTGAAGAATGGAAATTTCAAAAGAACAGGACTTATTTGTAACAGAAATCTTTTTCAACATTATAAAAAAAACATTTGTTTTTCATCAGACTACGTTCAAAAACATTTTAAAAAATTTAATTCCAAACTTGACCGGTAGTATATATTTTTAAACCGTGTAAGTTTTTGTTCTTGGATTAATCTGTGACCAATAATAGTGAGAAAATGCATCTGTCCACTAACATAGAATCACCCATCTGACAGATAATTAGCTCACTGCATCATTCTGTTGCTGGATTAATTTGGCAAGAGCTAGAAAAGACAACTGACTGAAAGCTGACTTGATTTCATTACTATATATAGCATCTTATTACAAACACAAAGATGCACACACCTTGAATAGACCAAGAACTGCCTATTTAGAGAGAAAGAGGCCTCTGCTCGACATTTAAAGTGTATTGATTGCTTTATTTGATGTTTAGAGGTGAGATAAGTGGTGCTGTAGAAGATAAGATGTAAGAGAATGCTCAAGGACAGCTGCAAGGCATCTATTTAATGGAAAAAAAGTCAATGCAATTTATAAATGAATTTTGAGCACAATATTCATCAAATATTCAAAGTGTAATATGTGCAGAAGCTTTGTCCATTCATGTAACTGGCAAAACATAGCATCCGTGTGTGTGTGTGTCTGAAGAGGTGGACAGCAGAAATGTCACACTCTGTGGCCCGTGTTTGGTACAGCTCTTGGAGCACACGCACTCAAGTGGACATGACAAGTGCAGGTTTCACTGTGTGCTCTTACAGAAATCTGCCCACAGTACAAGAGAGGGAGAGACCGTGAGTTGGCAGACCTTCTCTAATAATACACCATGTGCTGCCTCCAAGATCTTTCTCTGAATCCAGGGTATGTCTCTGGTGTGAAGCAGACATATGCATACCTGACCAGACTAGGGCAGAGTGCATGCTGGGAGATCAGTCCCAGAACAGCAGGAGACTGAGAGGTTAACCAATGCTAACATTAGCACAACAATAACCTAGAACCATCTACATACAGCCAGACACATGCGTGTCTCTTCAGAATTGTAATGCATTTAACAAGTTCCGTAACAATTGATAATTCGATTTAAGTTACCACTGATAAAGTGTATATCTTTAACAAAGCATTCTATCATGAAAAAAAGGTCTCACAAACCTTAAGCACAGTATACTGTATAACACTTTATCAATCTGGACAAATAATTCACAGTTCAGTAAGTGAGTCAGATTAATTAAGAAAATGCTCCAACTGGATAAAAAAATGTTTGTGATTTACTAAAAAAGAACCAGTTCAGAAGAGTCAATAGCTTTCACTAGTCAAGATGTGTTTGTGTTTCATTATAAAATAAGAATCAGCACATAAAAGTCATTAGGCATCAGATTGCATTGGCTGTGCTGTATAATTGTGATTCACAAAAAAAAAAAAAACTGACTCAGAGTTATTCTTTTAGGAATCTGACTTTCAAGATTCATTTTCTCTGTAATCGTTGCCCTGTGTGTTTGTGATTCGCTAAAAAGTACTAGTTAATGAGAGTCATTCTGTTGGGAATTTGACTCTACTGGTCACACTTTATATTTTTGATTCGTTCTAAAGAAATGACTCATAAGAGTCATTCTTTGTGGAATCTGACTTCGCTGGTCGTGCTGTATGTTTGTGGATTTGCTAAAAAGAATCAGCTCATGCATCATTCTCTCTGGAATTAGAAATCACTGGTCATCCCACATGTTTGCGATTCACTAAAGACCTAGCCCATAAGACTAATTTTCACAGGAATCTGACTTCACTGGTTAATATTTGTGATTCGCTAATATGTACAGACTCAGTCATTAAATCAGAAATTGGACTTCGACAATTGTGTTTAGTGCTTGCAAAAATGAAGCAAAAGAACACATTCACATTTTAAGAATCGAATGCATGTGTGAGAATCGTTGACAGGAACAAACGCCATGGAAATTGAATCTGTAATTTTTTTTTCAACCCTACTTTGAATAACTATTTTAAATTTCATCACATCTGTTTCTCATTGACAGGGATGCATTTAAACTGAGAGTAAAAAAGAGGCAGTTTTGTGAGGAGGAACATCTGAGAAGGAAAGAAAAAAGACCACTGTAATCCCACGTGTGCCATCCAGAGATTCAGAAGAGATTTCAGCAATGTCCTTAAAGCAATAATGAACAAGTTAGCAATAAATGTTTTCTTTTGTGTTTGACAATGTCCAAAAAACCATCAATCTGACATGCTGAGCAACCAGGATCTAATCGCATAAACCATCAGAGAAGCTCAGTGTGTCTTAAGGTGGCAGTGAAATATGGCTCTTAATAAAATGTGTCCTGTTTATAGGCATTTAAAGCTGATTCCCATGCATGACTTGCCAGTCAAACCAGATGTTGCAGAGAGAGCACACAAGATCTTCCCCCATCATTCCCCGGGGCCTCTGCCCTTCTCTAGATCATACAATATAAGAATCAGATGCCATTTAAAGACCATGGCAGTGTTTTCTCAGGCCAGCAGGAGGGAAACGGCACGTAGCCCTCAAATAAAAACACAGTAAACGGGCAAAGAGTGATCCGACCATATAAACGGCTTTATGAATAGACCATAAAGCAGTAATTGAATTCACTTAGTTCTATTTTAGTCAGGGACCTCCATTTGTGATCGTCTTTTTCTGTTGTTTTTTTTTCTTTCTAACAGATGTTCCCCACTGAGCTGTACTCAATTCTGTAAATTCCAACAATGCTCTTGGGTAAGGGGCTTTAAAGATTTCGACCATCAAACTCTTATGAAAGGCAGTTCATGTCTTCAGCTAGTCCAACAGCATGCGGTGCTTTTTCAGTGCCACTATACACTAAAGAACTAATTTACTATAGACTGCAGAGAAATCAAAACCGGCCTTGTACCTATCATATATAAAATATAATAGTAAATAGTATTTTTATTTTTGTTGTTATTATTACCATCATTATTATTTCTATGTATGTTTATATATATATATATATATATATATATATATATATATATATATATATATATATATATATATATATTAGGTCTGCTCCGATCATGATCTGCTGATCGTTACGTGCATCTCGTCGTGATTTCACATAGAGCAGCTGTTATTACACAGAGCCGTTGTTAACTGAGAAGATGCGCAAATAAACACTGAAAATGAAGTGGATTTGTGCATCTTCTCAGTTGTCTATTATTATTATGTATGTAAGCATTAATATTTTTATTATTATGACTTGAATCACATACAATAATAAATCAAATACAATTATTTATCTTATCTATCTTTATATAGTTATTATTTTATTGTATAATATATATATATATATATATATATATATATATATATACACACACACATATATATATATATATATATATATATATATATATATATATATATATATATATATATATATATATATATATATATATATATATATAAAACGACACAGTTATATGGGTAGAGTTTTTGACCAAAGAGATTTCACACTGGGCGGGGCCACCCAACACACCCACATAATAGAAAACAAGTGATCAACAAAACATCATGTAGTGTGTCAGATGTCATAATTAGTTAAACTTAGATTTACGTAAAGATGTGATTTATCGCTTGAAGCTCTTTGGAGTCGTGTCTGCTTTAAAGCTCACACATGAAATCTCAGTGTCATACTCATCTCGTATTATTTGTCTCACAACAGTTTCAAAGTCTCCACTCGGAGGCTGAAGCTTTCAGAGACTGCTGTGATTGTTAATGAAAGGGTTCAGCACAAATGACAGGCTTAATTAGATAGGGTATTCACTCAGACTAACACGGCTGCAGCGTCTTGCTGACAAACTTGTGTACTGTAAGAGAATAGTGTGTGTCTGTCTGTGTTCCTCCTCAGACAGCACACCCACGGACCAGTCGCTGGAGTTCAGAGTTAGTGGGGTTCTAGCGATCAAATACTTGAAAGACCTGTCAAACTATGTTTAAAGTGATAGTTCACCCCAAAATACAATTCTGTCATCATTTACTCATTTCAGATTTGAATTAATTTCTGTGGGGGCAGAAATCATGGGATTCTGAAAAATGTCAATAAACCCCTTATGTCCCTACACCCTAAATGAGGCTTCTTTTCAGTACTTTTGTGTTGTTTTCCATTACAAATATCTAAACATTACTATATCAAAAACAAAACTCATTTATGCCTAAAACAAGAAAAAAACATCTGCCAATGAGGTAAGAAAAACAACTTTTTAAATTGTTAATTTTATTTTACTTATTGGCAAAAATTTTATTTCAGTTTTTAAGTACAGTATAAGCATACTTAATTTTTTTCAGAAAATAACATTAGATTTATGAATTTTGCTGGTCAAGTAAATGTATGCCATTTGATTTAAGAATGTCTCGATATTTTAACAAAAAAAAAAAAAAAAAAAACTCCACTGAAAGCAAAAATGCTGCACAAACCAACCAAATCTCAGCCAATCAGAACATATCTGAAGACAATACAGCTGTATGAATGGAGTATATTTGAATGGAGTATATTTGACCAATGAGATTTTACTGTGGGTGGGGCCACTCAGCACAGCCACATAAAAACAAACCAATGACAAATATATAATGATTTGATAATTGTTCTAAAAAACAAATGAAAATACAAAACAAGTATTTTTTATTATTTTTTTTTTTTTGTAGTGTAAAATGTTTCATATCCAGACTTTTACCCTGAATATTGCATTGTGAATGTCATATTATAAAATGATAGAAAACAATTGAATTCTGGTTGTTTCGCAACAGACAATATTATATTCATGATCTTTCACTCACTAGCCAAATTTCCACTGTCCTGCCAAAAGCAGGCATGCTAGTGCGAGCCAGGGCCAGTCGCTGTCACTTGCAGTGTTTGATCATGCATCTTCGGTGCTTTTTCTTTGGGGCCAATGGCCCGAATTTTTTAGCCCGACAAAAACCTTAGGCCAAAGCGGGCCACCTGGGGCTAGAGTTTTTCCACGTCTGAAGAGCGTCAGAGAAATCAGACTTCAGCTTCTTATTCTCTATCACAATCGTGTATTTATTTATCAACATATTTTATTTGTCAAATGTGTGGTTTCAAGAGTTTAGCTCTGAGTAGCTTATGTCATAAAAATATAATAATGGTTTGTGATATACTGTATGTAGACTACTGTGACTGCAAATAGACAGAAACTTGACTGAATAAGCAGGCTATGTTCTTAACGCTATTTATGTGGAACTAATTTTAAATCCTGATAAATTAATTAATTATGATCAATATATCACTTATTATAGTAAAACATTGATACTTTTGTTACTGAGGGGCAGGTAAAGAGCGGGTTTTAGTGAATCGCAGCGGAGCTTCTGGCCTGACGGCAGAAACACAGTGCTATTTTGGCCTCGTTGATACAGGTTCGAGGCTTTTAGCTGCACCCGGCCCATTTTTAGCCCTGGTGGAAAAGTGGCTACTGTGTAGCAGCTAGGGCTGCACGATATTGGGAAAAAAATGACATTGCGATATTTTATTTTTCTGCGATATATATTGCGATATGAAATCTAATCTAATTTTTTCTTACAAAAATTTGGGTGAGCACACTTAGATTCTCATTTTAAATGATTTAAACATCTATGCGCTGTCTTGCTCTCTCTCCCTCACTCTCTCTCTCTTTCTGCCCTGTTCAACTGACAGGACTTAAAAACACATGCAAATGATAAACTTTCACTCTATGATGTTTAAGCTGTGCAATTAATCCGCAAATCACATTCGTCAAGGGCCAGAAGCAGCTGGCCCGTACAGTTAATGAATGATGGATCAACTAGACAGCCTACATCGCACATCCTGCGATGTGACTATCGTGGATTCGTACATCACAATATCAATGCTTAAACGACACATCGTGCAGCCCTAGTAGCAGCATCTGAAAGAAACTGTTAATGTTGAACGACAAATGCTATTATTCAAGTGATACAGTAAATGATGATAAATATAAAAAATAAGATCAGTTAATATGACTCAAAGTTCTACTTCATCATTTACAATTAATTGAAAACAACTGTAAAAATCTAGATGATCTAGACAAAATCATTACTTGAACTTTCCTCAATGAAAGAGGCACTTTATTATATGTATTTTAAGAGTTTGTAGTGAAGGTTTTTTTTTATTTTATTTTTTACTTTTTACAATTTTTGACCTGTATATGTCAAAATCAAGGACAGCACTCTAGTAACAGACAAAATGATTCTTGATTGCGACCTAGTTCTCCTAGCAAACGGATCTTGTGTTTGTGTAGAAAAAGGTATTTTTAAAAGTGTTGGATCTGCAGCTCTGGATGATTATGATGCTTTTGGTTCATGGCCAATTATGTGTAATCGTGCTGCACCCCCTGAGAGGATATACACCCGTCAGTGTGAGTAAACTCCTCTAGTGTAGTGTTAAGAATGTGGGGATACATTTACATGAATTGTGCGGATTATGAAAGAGTGTGTTTAAAAAATTTCAGGTTCAGTACAATTTAACCTCAATCCACTATAATAATTTTTGTCTTGTCACTTGTTTTGTTTTTTTTGGTAAAGAAAAGCTAAATTGGAGGTTACAGCGAGATAAATGGAGCCACATTTTTGGGCCAATCAAGGCAAGACACTGCAGGCAAAACCATTGTTTAGTATCATTTACGTCACTTTACTACGAGCCATTCTGACGCTTTCACACAATTACATTCTCCTTTTGCATACATACATTTCTATTCTCACACACATACATTCTCCTTTTGCATACATACATTTCTATTCTCACACACATACATTCTCCTTTTGCATACATACATTTCTATTCTCACACACATACATTCTCCTTTTGCATATGTATTTTAACTCACACACATAGAGTACATTCTTGTTTCACATACATTTGTTTCTGCTTGCATATATGCACTTTTACTTTTCAACACATACATGTATTCTGACTTTGACGCACATATATTTACACTTCCACACATATAGGTATTCTTTATTTATTTTTTATATGCCTACATTCTAACATTCATATACATATATTGTCACTTTCACATATGTAGGCTTTATTTTTCTCACTTGTATGCATGCATGTCTGATCTTTTTTTATCCATGACTTCCTCTTTAAGCAGGAACTCTCTTTCAAACCAGGAAATACATATGCAAGACTTGCTCAACTCATCCTAACACAACTACTCTACACAATCATGCTATTCAAAGTGAACCTGTTTTCTTTTCAAGTACATTTTTGTATTTTATTTTTAAAATATCGTTTTCCAACCCACTTGTTCTACAGATCTATGTACAGTACAAAACTATGCACTGATCAGGAATTTTCGTGATCGATTCCAATTGCCGATTTTACAATTTCATTTTGTCATTTTAGGGGGTTAGGATTTTTATGGTGTTGCAATGAAGTTGTAGAATTGGATTTTTGGGGAGATTTTTTACTTTCTCGGTAATCAACACTAAGCCACATGTACTTCTGAATGGGCTTAACTTGAACTGAACCCAGAACAGTTATTTTCAGATGCACTCAGTATGTTTCTGTGTGGTTTGCGATTCACTCACCAGGCTGTTGTGGTGTTGTGCGCGGTCTGTGCTGGGCTCTGTGTGTCTCCCATCAGGCTGTGTCTGATCTGACCGCAGCTGTGTTCATGATGTTGCTCTTGAGGTTCTGACGGAGCTGCGGGTTGAGCTGGCCGTCCGTCCCTCTCCTCCTGCCCTTCGCCGTGCCACTGACCACGGGCCTGTTTTAGCCAACGGCCACCCAACCCACACTTCTCCAGATAAACCCGGCACACCTCGTAGTTCATGGCTGAGTAATACAGAAAATCAAGCGCTAGCAGCACCATGACGAAGAATCCGTAGATCCACACGCCGATTAATGCAGAGTAATTGCTGTGACAGAGAAAACAGGGACGTATTAGATGCACTTAACATTTTATATGGCCATAAACAAACGTTTTTATGATATACAGTATCAAAAAAACCATGCAAAGTGGACGGAAACTCTTTAACAGTATTATTGGTCTTATAAAAACTGAAGTACTTCAATAAATTCAGACTTCATTAGCATTATATGAGCCATTCAGTGTTAATAAACCCTTTTACAGCTCCTTTTGAGTATAAATCCCTGCCAAGACTTAAAGAAAAGTGCAGTAAAAGCGAAACTTTCACTTTTTGATGAAGCACAGGCCTTGTGCTGTCAGACAAGGCCACAACTGACAGGGACAATATTGAGGTCTCGATAATGTATGGTGTTATTAGAGTGGAGAACAAAGGGGAACAGATGCAGTGTGTGTGATATCAGATCTCTTTGATGCTGGTACCCAGAGTCCAACGGTACGGGAGTGAAACTGGATTTGGCGAGTACATGAAGCTGAATTATTGGCTAGTTTTAAACTAATTGCAATGTAATACATGCAATAAAAGGACCCTCACTTTTGTATGTGATGTGGAAAAAGATCAAAGAGTTTCAAACGGTTTGCTTAAAGAAAGTCAACTTTCATTGAGCGGAAAATTTATCAGATGTTTATCTAGGTTTCATTGCTTCAAATCCAGAAATATCTGGTGACATACTACTGCCAAAAGAGATTTATGATGACAAAAAGCAAAGTGGGTCACAAAGTTTTTGAAGGTGACTGGCTTTGCAAGATGTTTGCCACACAAATGGTAACAGTATTTAAAACAAAAGTATTAATGTAAAATGTTAAAATGGTTAAATTTGTATTACATTAAATATTACATTTATTAAGCTCTTATGATTTACTGAATTTTGAATACTATGCATTATGCAGAATTTTATATTTATTTTATAATAATAATAAAAATAATACTGGTGACATACTACTGCCAAAATGGATTTAGGAGGAACATCATATGTGACTGGCTGCTTCATATGATGCAAAATGTATGCCGGAAATATTATGAATTATAGATTTACTACTACTATGACTAATGTCAATATAATGTTTTACTTTTTCTGTGGCAAACAGTGCACGGCATTGTGCCTCTATTTGTGTGAAATATTGATTTAATATTTCTAATAATCAGCGCTTGACATTAACTTTTTTGCTTACCAGCCACTGTGGCTAGTGGTTTTCTAAAATTACTAACCACTCAGCATTTCCACTGGGCACAATTTTATTTGACTTTTATTTAACTAAAAGTTACTGCATACTAACATTTATTTAAATTGATTTCCAGGGCTTTACTTGTGCCTAGTTAAAGGACATTTTTCCCTAACCTTGTTAAATGTGTGCAGCATATTCCATATCAAATTCTTATAAATCATTAATAATTTCACTTAATATAGTAAGACACTGTAGGGCCGTTCAGATGTCTGATTCATTCAAGCAGGGGCACAGCAGACTCGGGGGACGATCTTTGGAACTATTTTCGTTAACCAATTTGAGCAAAAACTGTCAACACTGACAATGTTGTACTAAAATGTATATTAACTAGGCTACTCGTTTGAACCTTTGAACCAGTTGAGGAACCCTTGCGCTTGCGTAGTAAAAGTATAACCTGTGGGGAAAAAGGCATTTTAAACCTTATTTTGGAGCAAAGTTATAAAAAAATTTCAGTGATTTTTTTTTTTTTTTTTTTACTGCTGTTTCTATAAAAGCAGTTTTTATGTCGCGGTGACCAGTAAAAGTGCAGTTCTGGCTCTCTGCCCATTCGTTTAGATAGGAGCCTGGTCTTGTTAGTCTGAAATAGCTGCCCGGAGGCGTTGCCAAGATGGCGCCCGAGTGGCACGACTTGCCTAAAAGGACTTTGGCCATAATCACAGACACTTATCATGGGTTGTTGATGTCGATGTGGCTTTCCTTCATTTTAACCTGGACTCACAATTGCTTGATGCACAATAACTCAAATCTGCACTAGATATGCTTTTATATGCCGAAACATCCAAAGATGCGGGTTCCTGTCCTCTTGGGTGGTTTAACCTTAGGCCATCAGTAAATATCACTGGCTACATCCAGCTGACCACAGATGAGAATGAAATGGCTTCCCACAAGGACGGCCGCACTTTCAGGATCTTCATCCTGCCTGAGAGCGCAGCAGCACACCGCAGCCTCAGACATTTCCACATCATTAGCTGTCATGAGTGTGAGGCTGGTACCCTGATCTGAGAGCAGTTAGTACTTTCAGTTAATATTTGATGAGAATGGAAGCATTTCATAGCGTCAACAAGTAAACAGAACTGGTGCGACATCAAAAAAAGAGAAAAAAGATTTGGCTTTTATGATCTGTCAAAAAAACTTTCACATGCAGCGCTCTGGAATACTTGATTCAAGTGGTCATTAGCATTATTCTGATGTCAGTTATGTATAACGACGACCTTGACACAGCTGCTCTATTTTGTCACTTCATAATTTAAATTCAAATTAATATTTCATAATTTAAGCAGTATTTCTGAAATATCTGGTGCTCTGAAGCCATGAAAATGCATGCATAAATACATGAATTGATAAATGGTAAATACATTGTCACAAATATATAGATTTTTTTCTTATTTTATATTTACCCCAAATATTTTAAATATTTAAATATGATTCATATTGTAATAAATATTCATTTACAATATGATCCATCAAAGTGTGTTGGGAATTGTAGACTGAATATATTAATTTTTGTTTCAGTGACAATTAAAATGTAACATTTTTTGATAATATTTTATATTAAAACAAGAAACAGATATTTTTAAATATCTATCAATATACGTAGTATATAGTAGATAAACATTTAAATGACTAATATAATATTATTTTAAATATTAATCTAATTAGGCTTTTTTGATGTATTTAATTGTCAATATTATGAATTATTGGTTGTTTATTATTTGATATAATAATAATATTAATAATGATTATTGTAAACTGGTGACATAATACTGCCTAAACGGTTTAATGAGGAACAAAAACAAAGTGGGTCATAGTATTTTTGTTAAAATGTCTGGCTTTTATCATATATGATGCAACATTATCCAAAGATCAAAAAACAAAAATGAGTACTATGACAAAACTTATTCCATTTGAGACTATAAAAAAGAGAAGCTAACTGATATCTACTGTATGTACCTAGGTACATTATATATAATAACTAATAACTACAAATGTGATGGTCGTTTTGTACAATATGTAGTATATATCATGTAATAATAATGCTACGTCATATCAGAACCATCAAATTATGTTGGCCTTTTTCAAATGAAGTTCTTAGTATTTTTTTTACAGTACCATGTTGAGATCACATGACCAGCCGTACATGTATACTATACTACTCACATGTCTATAACCCTTTACTTGTTTGGACACACTTGTTGGGGAAAAAGGATAATATCTGAGAAATAAACCTGCCACTGGTAACCAGATTCATTTTGTGTGTGTGTGCTGTTGCAACCAGGCTTTTAGTGTCAGTAGAAACTCCAGGATCACTGTACTGAATCATAACATAGAAATGACTTGTTGAAACTTTTCTCCGGTTTAAGGATCTGGAGTCAGCACTGTGTTTGTAGTTGAAGGCAGGAGACTCACTTGTGAGCGTAGCCGTCTGGAGACGTGGTCAGGTTGACCTGCATGACTGTTTGAAACTCGGTCTCGTTGCAGCAGTACTTGAAGGCCGTGTTGTTATGGTGGCAACAGAACATGTACGTCTTGTTGTCCGAGAGACGAGGACAGTGAAATCCAAAGTGGTAGCGCCCCTTGTGATCGGTGTAAGGCTCACACACCCGAAAGTGAGCAGAGAGAGCTGTGTGGAAGACAATCATGAACAGGACAGTGAGCGTGATATGCAGGGATGCCAGGTTTTCACTACAAAACCCGCCCAATTGCTACTCAAAACTAGCCCAATTTGCTTTAAAGGGAGTCCCCAGGTAAAAATCATGTTCAGGGGGGTCAAATACACTCTTTTTGGCAGGGTTCCTTTGGTAAGATTCATATTTTAGGTTCTATACGCTATTAGCATCGCTTCAACCCGCTGACATGGAAAAACAATCCGCGGCAACATTATTAAAGTAGACCTATTCTGCAGGAAAACTTTAGACTTGGCAACACTGTTGATTATGAGATAGTAAACTTATCTAGTCTTTGTTTTGTTTTTTAACCCTATTTAATTTCTGGAAGCATGTTCTCTTAATGTAAACAGTTTATCAGTGCACACCACTATAATATCATATCATATCATATCATATCATATCATATCATAAATGCCATAGTACAGAGGATTAATGAATTGCAAATATAAGATATGAAGTCGTATTCTAATAATAATAATTTGCAATTCATTTTTGTTCCACAATATTATATTAAATATAATATTAAATTCAATATATTAAAATTAAATTATATTTAATATAAGATGTAAAGTCATATTTAAGATAATATTTAAATATATAATATAAGAATTACAATATAATAAAATATCATAATTAATATAATATAAATAAAAGTACTATTATATTTGTAATAGACATATAATAAATATTTTATTAAAGATATATAATAATAATAAGTATATATATATATATATATATATATATATATATATATATATATATATATATATATACATACATACATACATACATACATACATACATACATACATACATACATACATACATACATATATATATATATATATATATATATATATATATATATATATATATATATACATATATATATACATATATATACATATATATATATACACTTCATAGTATAGAAGTGAAATGAATTGCAAATATAAGATATAGTCATATTAAAGTTTATTTTAAATATATAATGTAAGGATTACAATATAACTAAATATCATAATATAATATAATAGAAATAAAATTAATTGTAAATATAAAATCATAGGTAATCTCATATTAAAGATATAATATAATATATAAAACATTATATTGTGGAAGTAAAATGTCAACATAAGATCTAAATTAATATTAAAGAAACTAAATAGATATAATATAATAATATAATTAATAAATATAAACATAATATAATAATACAATAGAAATACAATGAATTGTAAATATAAATTATATGTAATAAATGTCATCATGTCATAAATGCAATTAAGCCACAGCGTAATGTGTTTTGTTGCATACATTCAGCTAGCAACTCATTTTCAAACGGCTGATCTTTAGTCAAGTCTTTTAATTAATAAGAGATGCATTTCAGTGAGTTTCAGTTATAATTCCCCCTGAATTAATGACCATCTGCACATTTAGTGGACCTCTCAGAAACTGGATGGTGTTCTGAAGCAGAAAAACTTTTCTCACTGATCTGAGCACGGCACAAAAGCAATGCTGCAAGGCGTGTTTTTAATATATGACAGTCATAGTTCTGCTTCATTATTCATCTCTGAACTCAAAACAGAGAGTGACAGTGAGATCTGGGCGACTAACCCATGTTGACACGATTCCCCCTGAACTACTCAAACTGAACCAGCAGACCACAGACGTCAAAGAGAGACTACTTTTCTTGCTGCCGCACCACATCTACTTGTTCTGAATCTCAATCACCGAGAGTTGGTGGTGCAGACATACTAAACAAAACTCAACCTGATTTGTTTAATTAGACAGAAGGAGAAAAGTAACTAGTGCTAGAGCTTCAAAACTCATTTAGATGGTTTAGATTAAGTTTTCTTTTCTTTTTTTTGAGGTGGTTTACTTAAATCAAAGAGCCGAGAGTCTTAAGAAGCACAAGAACTAAACCGTTTCTATGTATTACATAATGAACATTTCCAAACAATCTTTTAGTAATCAAAGTTTGATTGCAAGTAAGAACTCATAGTTTAGCCTGACGCCAAATAAATGCTTGCAAACATCGTCGTGTTCGCCTGAGGAGGTAACCATAGCAACAGTATGTTAAATACAAAGTGAAAAACACTTTGTATTTTCACTTTGTAATAAAATTCACTTCATATTATAGGCATGTCATAAAACTGTCCTTACAGACTTAAAGTAAGTTAATACTTCTAGTGAATATAGTGATCTAGTGAAGACGTACACACACACACACACACACACACACACACACACACACACACACACACACACACACACGTGTTTGTGTATGTTTTCACTAGAACATCACTACATTCACTCAAAGTGACACTCTCTCTATATAATGCAGCTTTAAATTTGTATAATTTACTATTTGAACAGAAAATACAGTAATGACTATCGTGCATTTTTATCATCCATTACAGAAAATAAGTCATTCAGAGTATATCAAAAAATATGCAAAATATAAATCCGCCATATTTAGAACCAGAATAATTCGATGGCATTAAAAGACTTAAGCATTACAGGATGTCTTGTCTTTGATCCATGTATATTTGTGTGTATATGTTGTTTTAAAATGTAATGAAATATGTGATATTTTAATGATATTTTGTGTTCGTGTTTGTTTGTTTTTCTTGATGATTTTCTCGTTGCTGTCCAAGGCTTTAGATTCTGCTGCAGAGTGAATGACTCACGCTTGTCTTTAATAATTAAAGAGGTTTTTTGATTTGATCCAGCTTTATGACCTGTAATCTCCCACAATCTCGCACCCGATCAATGTCTCCCAGCGGAGGCAGAACTCACAGTGAGACACAGATGGACAATGGGAGAAACTAATTGGACAGCTTACAGATGCTGGGAAAAGAAGGCTGTATGAGAGCGGTAAATCTGATAAGAGGATGTTTCTTCATCTGCAGGCACCTTTATGTCCCACGGGTTGATTATTGAAACAAATGGGTTTCAACTCTGTTGTGGTCACTTTAAATCTGTCTTGAAATATGTCTTTATCATTTAGTTTCCCAGTTTAATGTTTAACATCTTTTTCCCATTGTAAAAAATATGAATTACTACATTTTAAAAACTATAAGAAGAATTAAATATAATACGAATTTTTTATGTTTTTAAATATATGTATATTAAATATAAATGAAAAATAATAATAATTTTTTTAGTTAAATCACAGTAAATATTCCAATTTTATTTTATTTGTTCATTTTAAATAATTGTGTTTGCACAAATTATGACTGTCAAGTTTCTCATAATAAATTCAATTGAAAATTAACTCAATTAAATATTAAATTAAAATATTATACAACAATTTAAAAGGATCCAGAACTGTAAAAGTAATATGTGTACTATTTACAGTACATAAACATTTAAACAAACTCAAACCAAAAAAAATTATATAATAAAATGTTTATATTTACTGTGCAATTTAATTTAGAAATAATTAAATGTTTGCGAAAATCATCTGCCAGTTTGCACCTAATAAAGTTAAATGCTCTTATTAAATTTTAAATGTAATAAATTAATATATTATTAAATAGTTATCCCAAAAAAAAATGAAACTAATATGAAGCAAGTGTTTAATCGTGCATTTCCCATGAAAACTTTTTAATTAGTACATTATTAACTAAAATCAATACAAATGAAAGTGAAAAATTTACTATGATTCAATGAAAAAAAAAATAATAATAATATTTTTTTTGCGCAAATTATAACTGTCAATTTGCACCTATAGTAAAAATTATATTAAATATATTTTTTATATTTTTTATAAAATTACGTCAATTAATGTGTATATTATCAAATCATTTAAAATAATCCCAAAATTTGGAAATATCATATTTGTGCATATTTACAGTATGACCAATAAATTTATTAATTTCTGATTCTTCACAGTTCCCAAAATACCTACAGATGAAGAAATTTCCATGTGCTTTTGAACTGTCAGTTTTTGATATTTCTAAGAGTCTCTCTGTTTGCTTCTATCAGCAGAATTCAGACGTGTGTATAACGAACGGCGGTTGTGTGTGTACGTCCAAACGAAACCATCTCACCTGTACTAGACAGAACCAGGAAGATGATGGTCAGGATGTTGATGGAGGGATGATTGGTGACACTCATCTTCTTGTCCTCCCTCAGGGGAGGATGGAGACATGAAGCCTGACAGCTTCAGCTGCTTCCAGATGTCATCTTTATCTCCAGCTTCTGTTCATGACGCGACAGTTTGCCAGCACACCTGTAGCAGAAGAGGGCAGGTGTTATGATCACACCAAGACATCTGTACAGTAAGATCTGTCACTGCTCGTGTCTTCTTCAGTCAGAGATTGAGCAAATCTACCCTTCCTACATAGTTTATTTCCAAACCAAAAAACTGACAGAATTCAAAGCCAGAATGCCTTGAAAATCTGGTGTAAGAACACAAATTTCACCAATAGGTGACATGTTGATTTAAACATGAACAACATGAAGTAGAAAGACTGAAATCGTGTTTTCTTGGAAAATGCCTCACCAAAGAAGTAGAAGGGAAAAAAACTTGCAAAAAGTCATTTTCCAAACAACAGTGGCTAATTTTTTTTCTTCACATTTTTGAGGTTCTTACAAGTAAAAGTTGACATAGTTGGGTAAATCTGGAAAAATTGGTGAACAGAAACTACAACAAATATCAGTTTTGTGTTCCCATTATCCTCCCAATAGCATTCCTATGGCTTTCCAAAAGAGGAAAAAAAATATTGAATTCTGATCAGAAGAGAGAAAATGTCAGATTTGCTGTCACACCGTCACCTATCTATTAGAAACATACCTTCACCAGTTTTCTGGCAATTATAAAACCAAAAAATAGTTGTATAAATGTACATTACATTTTTAAACAATAACAACAACTGTATCATGTTAATAACTATGCTAAATAAATTCTAATTAATGTGTGGCTGATTTTGCAAGCGTTTAAAGTAGAATCACTGCTGTTATCTGCATGCTGTGATCGTTTATTTTGTGCTGGTGAAGGATATAACATTTATTTTTGCAACTGTTTGGACCCAGACACATTTGTCCTTTCCGTCGGCGTTTTGCTTTTCCAAATTCATGCTCTTCCTTGTCGTCTGCGCATCGCGTTGTTTTGTGGACGAGGGCGGATCTGAGACGAGGTGTTGTTGGAGAACAGTATACATCTGATAGTGGAGCTGTTGGTGAAGATGAATAGTGATTCGTGTGAGTTTCAGTCAGTTGAAGTGGAGTGGGATTCCCCAGAAGTCTGACAAAAGTGCAGAGTTTTGGTTTGTTTTATAAGGCTAATGCCCTGGATGAAATTGAAATGGCTGTATTTGATGCGGACCCAATACGTCATTTAGTTTGTAACCCAGTGTACTTCTGTGTGATTTTATGATTGGATTTAAAGAGTTGAAAGTAAGAGGGGACCATGAAGTCAGCTAAACAGAAAAGCAATTACTACTACATTTTGATCAAAGATTATAAAGCATTTTCTAAATAACGTACACAATAACATTAATTAACTCCATAATTAACATATAAATAGTAAATTTACTATTCAAAAAACAAATTGTAAAATGTATTTTATAATAGAATTATTTTTTTTTCCCATTGAACCACACTACTTTTTAAATGAATGTGCCGGCAGGGTTTTATTGTGCACAACTAAAAATCTAATCATTCATCAAATAACATGCAAAATAACATTTAAAGCAACCAGTTTTGCTGGTAAATGGTAGTCAAGGTAGTGGTTTGTATTGCTATTTTTGTAATTTAAAGTTTATTTTGTTTGTTATGTACTTTAAGGAATGCCTTAGGTTTTATTGTGCACAATTCACACACACACACACACACACACACACACACACACACACACACACACACACACACACACACACACACACACACACACATATGTAATGTGCAATAAAATGTAGAATTATTAAATTAGCAGATAAATAGTAGTAAAAGTTGTAGCCTTATTATTTTTGTAACTCAGTATTTTTATTGTATTTTATTTTCTGTTTTCAACCACATCTAATGCGCTTTATTTTTTAAATAAACGTCCAAGGTTTTATTGTTGTGCATAATCTATCACACTTAAAAAAAAGTATTACTATTCATAAATAGTATTAAAAGTATTAATCTTTTTATTATTATTATTATTGTTATTATTATTTTATTTATCAACCACATGTAATGTACTTTTTTAATAAATGTGCATGTATTTATTGAGCACAATTCATCATCTGTCATCAAAATGAAATCTTTTGACATTAGCATGGAAGCAAGGGGAATAAGAGAGAAATAAATGTAATCAATAATAACAAAGTCATGCTTTTTCGCACTGTCTTGGTTCTAATCTTGCACAGCCTGCAAAAAAACAAAAAAAGATTTGAGGAAAAAATTAATTTAACGTCATGTCAGAAAAGTATGTTATACAGAAATGTCAGGAAATTGAGAAACTTTCACATCTTTAACTTTAATCTTAGTCAACAGAATGGATATTTGCCTAAACCCAAGAAATAATTATAGCGTTTAAAAGGAACATGCTAATCAGCTCTTAAATGATTAATAAAGGAAGTAATAAAGTACAGCAGCTAATAATATGCTTGATTTAGCAGCCTTCATCTCAGCGGCAGAGTTGAAATGTTAACATGAAATATTAGACTGCTCTTCTGAATGTGTCAGCTGTCTTTATGAGAACATTTGTGCCGAGAGGCTCACCACGGCTTTCCGCTGATTACGAAGCGAGCAAGAACAAGGCAAGAACGTCACATAATATTTTTAGCATTTTAATTTGGTGTTGAGTGTCAGAATGTGACATTTCTCCTTGTCTACAGTATTCATCATAACTAACTATTGTTCCTATTCCTCTGGTAGTGAGTGTGTCTCAGAAGTCAGCGTTTTTCTCTTCTCCTTGTAATATCAAGTCCAGATATTACAATCCAGATTGCACAAGGTCATATTTCACATGCATAATTCAAGATTATTCCCTATAGGGTGTTGTGGATGGATCTGTCTTGTATATAAATATTTATTCAATTTAGAATTTATTTCATTCTTTAATCTTTTTAAATGCTTTATTTATTTCTATGTTTATATTCTTAACTTTATTCTATAATAATAGAATGTATTATTATTATTATTATTATTATCTATCTGAATATATGTATTAAATTCCAAATTTTTGGCAACTATCTTTCTTAATATTTATTTATGGAAACAATGGTTAGCATGGTGGATTGTAGAGTTTGTCTTCCATCTTGTTGGTCTTGAATGTGTGTGTGTGTGTGTTTTTATTGTGAACAAATGAGGTATTCCCATTTTTCCCGTTTTCCGGTTCTAAAACCGTTCAGCTCCTCCCCCTTCCTCCAGTATTACAGCTTCTTTGTGTTCTCTGAAGATAATTTCATGTGATTCCGGACAGCTCCTAAATATAAAATAATTACTGTACTGTGACATTTTGCTTTCTTAACCTTTAAAGCATTTCTAGATTGACTTTAGCCTAATGACCAACCAATGTTCATAGCAAAAAAGCATTTTCGCCTCATGCTATCATAAGCTGTTGACCAAAATAAACCTGCAGAAGTAAGTGAAACACCCACCCACTCCGTGCAGACATCTTGTTAAAAGGACCAGCATGCATTTCCAGCTAGTTTAGGCTAGTTTGCTTAACATACCCTTGTCAGGTGCCCAAAATTAGTCTAAAACCAGCACATTTGACCAATAGAAATCTGCTCTTAGCTGCTTTTAGATGGTTTTGAGACATGTTTTGGGGCAAGAACACCAGAGTAACTAAAACAACCCTGTAAAACCAATTCAAACCAAATTCTAGCTCAGTGTGCTGTGGACCGGTTTTCAGTTCTGGTCTTCTCTGCAGGGACGGCATGTTTTGTTCTTCTGATCTGGCAGTAAACAAACCCGAATGATGCACCGCTGACATTTCCTGATGTGGTGGGACTTAATCAGAGACGCTGACATCCGTGTCACTGTCCTGTTTTGTATATTTGCCCTCTGTTTGTGAGCGGGACCAAATGTCACGTCTGCACGGAGCTTCATGATTAGCATCCAAGGCTTGAATTATCATGAAGCGTCTCTATTAGCATACAGTCTTCAGACTAGCTGGCTTTCTCAATTTCCAGCACCGCCTCGAAGCAAATCACAGCATGTCATGGGCGAGTGTCAATCAACCTTTTTAACTGGAGGGCGAGATATGATATCTCTCTTTTCTTTAACTCTTTATCTCTCTCTAGTTCATACAGCCTTTCCCAGTGATGGAGAAATATACTCAGAAATAAGCTTAAACTGTGTGAACAGATCAAAAGAACTAAAACTGATTTTCTATATTTTCCTCCTAAAACAGCTAGTTGAAGTAGGTTGTGTCAGTGTTATTTCAGTAGTATGTAGATAATGTTATAATGTTATTTTTATTTTTGTTTAAAATGGCTATTTTATATTTTCAGTTTTCTTTTTAATTAAAGTTTTAGTAATTTGTGTCATTTTTTAATCCTTGTCATTTAATAGTTAATAGTATAAAGTATTATCTTTGAGATTTAGGTTTTTATTTTATTTTTGAATTTTCAATTTCCAAAAAACAAGAACATCAACATTTTATTAGTTTTAGTTAATTGAAAATTAACGGAGTTCCCGAAGGTTAATTGCTAACATTGTGGATGTAAAAAAATAATTAATAAATAACATTTTACATTTATATTTTATATGAATATTTCAGATTTTGAATTAGTTAAAAAAATTCAGGTTTTGTTTTAATTTAATTTTTTATAGTTTTTTTTTTTTTGTATGGCTTTATGTTTATCTCAGTTTTAGTTTTAGTCATTTTAGTACTTCAAGTTAAATGAAAATGAGAAATTATTCATTTTCAGTTTTCACTTTATGATTTAATTTGTTCCCATTTAAGTTTAGTAAATTTTGAATAAAAATAGAAATGTTTCTTGTGTATCTGAATTAAGTTTTTTATCAAATTTTTTTCAAAAATTAACAGACTAATTTACTATCTTTACTTTACATAAATATATTTCTAATAATCCTTGAAACTCTATTTACTTCAAGTAATTACAGTAAAAACTTCATAGAAAGGTTTGCAATTGATTTTCTATGCAAACATGAGCTGGATGAATGTGTCTGACTGTTGTGATGTGTGTGTGTGTGTGTGTGTGTGATCAGGGTCAGGTGAACCCAAAACAGCTGAATTATACAAGGTTTCCATGAATAGACAACATGCAGTTGTACACATCTTTAATTTGTGTGTGTTCTGTTCTTGCATACTTCTGGCAAATAATGCAGATTATTGCATCACATACTAACCAGTGCCTCACTGAAATGACAATTTGCTACAATTTAGTTTTCTTCTTTATATATTTTACTGTTCTACCTCTATTATTCTGTCTCATAAAGGCAAAACTCTCATAAAGATGCATTAGATGCAGCTGACAGACACTAAGCTTTAGTAGACCTCGTGCATTGCTTTGATTTGACTCACTCTCATTGGATAAAAAACAGCAAGGCTTAGACTATTCTTCTTTTGCAATTTGAACCATATATTATGTTGCAATTCCTAAAAACGTTAGCAGCCAGTTACTCTCAGCCTCGGATCGCATGCCCACGAACCGCCCACAGTCTCGTCCGATCTATATTGCACAGAAAACTAGAAAGCGCTTGTGAAAGCCCCAATCAGATCCTCGGATGACAATCTTCCACAGGTGCACAGAGGGATTTTGCCTTTCAGAGACATTTGTGAGAGGATTTCATGAACCGGAAGGTATATCCTGCTTTTTATGACTGTGAAATAGTCAGTATTTATGGACAGATTTCTTTAGTGTTTTCTGTGACCATTTGAGAACATTGTGGTCAGCATATAAGAATGATTTCTGAAGATCATGTGACACTGAAGACTGGAGTAATGATGCTGAAAATACAGCTTTGCATAACAAAGATACAAAATATTCTCAGGAAAAAAAAAATAGTTTGCAGACACAAGATTTGATATATTCGAAAAGAAAATAGTTATTTTAAATAGTAATAAAGCAAGTGATCAGTTCCTGTCCAGGTGGGTGGTTTCTGCCTTTAGTTAGACGTCTGGCTGTGCATGACTAGCCAGCTGGTCAGCAAGTTTTGTTTACTCACCAGAGCTATTTTTCACTCACAGTTGGTGCTCGGCATGTCTTAAAGTTTTTAAAATGGAATAACGTCGATAAAATGACTGAAATAGGCATCCTGAGATGTCCCTGCTGTCTCTGTCACTGACTGAGGCTCTGTAAATAGCTGGAAATGGGATGCTGTTAAGACTGTGTTGCTCTCTTTGCCTGTCAATCATTGTGAGTGACAGGGTTTGATGACACTGGAGTCTGTGGAAGGCGGAGTTAGGAGAAAGGGGACGGTTTAATTCAGTGGGACAAGATATGTGCAGTAGCCTAGTATAGAAATTATATCTAGTTTAAATTTAGAAATCTGTTAAAATGTTATTCATTTGCTTTATTTTCTTTTGTTTATTTGCTTATTTCCTTATTTATATATTTGCTTTAATTTTTTTTTTATTTTTTTGTGCTTATTTGCTTTTTATTAGCTTATTTGGCTATTATTATTTTCTTTTTATTTATTTTCTTATTTGCTTATTTACTTTGATTTGCTTAATTTTCTTTTATATATTTGCATATTTATTTGTTTATTCATTTGCTATTTTTTATTTGTTTTGTTTTATATTTATATTTGGTATATTTTTTATTTATTTGCTTATTTGCTCATTAACTATTTGCTTACTTTTGCTTTTATTTTTTTCTTTCTATCTGAACTTTCTTTGACCTTTGACTTTTAATGTAAGATTAAAAAAAAAAAACATGGACACATTTTTCAAAATATTGTCTTTTGGTCACGCACATCCCGTGATCCCATCTTTAATTTTGTGTATCTGCGTGAAATGCCGTGTCTGTATTTGATTAAAATGAGAGTAATTTAGTGTCTTTATCAGGGATGTCAGGCAGACAGACACACCTCATCATTATAGTGCCTCTACGGTGCCTCTGATTATTTCAGGCTGCGAATCGGATCTCATTTTAGCATGTAGTTGCAGGTTTGAATCCACGCCAGTCACGGCTGATTTCAGTCTCCTGAGTTGATTTGGCATAAAAGAGGTTTAAATTAATTTTAAATATGCTAATTAAAATTCCATCTGTTTGGCAGTAGATGCATGTCAGTGGTGTATTTGATTGCATTTCATTTTGTGGTTTCACTGAAATCGAGAGCTCCTATTACCGTATGTCGCCTATGTTCAGGTCTGCCTTGAAAATGTTTCACTTATAATGAACCTAATGACATTTTTAATGACTTAAATTAGTTACAAATTTAACTTTTTAGGAGGACTGAGTGACAGCATTAAACATTAAATGGTGTGTTTGCACCCTTTGTCAAGTAAAGCCTCAGGTCAAAATTCTCAGGTCATCCACGATTGTTTCTTCATCAAAACAGATTTGGAGAAATGTAGCATTACATCACTTGCTCACCAATGGACCCTCTGCAGTGAATGGGTGCCGTCAGAAGGAGAGTCCAAACTGCTGATAAAAACACCACAGTTATCCACACCACTCCAGTCAGTTAACATCTTGTGAAGCAAAAAACTGTTTTAAAGAAAGAAATCTATGCGTTTTAACTTTAATCCGTCACTACTGGCCAAAATAATCCATTGTTTCCTCTGGTGAATATGTTCGTCCCCCGTTGTTCTCACATCAAAATCCACCAACACATTTGTTTAGAACTGTTTTGAACTGTTTTATCACTTTTAAACAGTGCTTGATCTGTGCATATTTCTCTCCCGATTCAGCCGAGACAACCTTTTTTCCCTGGAGAAATAATATAATGGAGGAAACAACATTTTGAAGTTAAAAAGTCTTAATGGTGGAATTGTTTCTTACAAACATACAGCTTTTCGGTTCACAAGACATTAACTGATGGACTGGAGCGGTGTGGAGTATTGTGATGTTTTTATCAGCTGTCTGGACTCTCATTCTGACGGCACCCATTCACTGCAGAGCATCCATTGGTGAGCAAGTGATTTCATGCTATATTTCTCCAAATCTGTTCTGATGAAGAAAAAAACACATCTACATTTTAGATTTTCTGGGGTGATTTTTTCTTTTTAAAAGACACTTTCTACATCTTGTGGATGTTAAAAGAATATAAAAGATTATGGGCCCTATTTTAACGATCTGAAACGCAAGTGTCAAAGCGCGAAGCGCAAGTAACTTTGTGGGCGGGTCTCGGCGCAGTTGCTATTTTCCCGGCGGGATAAATGGCTCTTGCGCCCGGCGCAAATCTAAAATGGGTTGGTCTGAAGCAGCTTCATTATTCATAGGTGTGGTTTGGGCGTAACGTGAAATAAACCAATCAGAGCGTCATCCAACATTCCCTTTAAGAGCAGGTGCGCAAGTTCCATTATGGATTGCTATTATTATGGCGTATTTACCAGGCGCACGCCAGGAGCGGTTCACAGCCGAGGAGACTGATGTTCTTGTAAGAGCAGTGAAAGACAGAGAAGTTGTGTTGTATGGGGATGGGAGAAACCCACCCAAAATAGCGTCGGTTAAACAGGCGTGGGAGGAAATAGCCACAATTGTTTCATCGATTTTTTTTTTTCCTGGTTCTTGACGGACAAACAAATTTGTCAGATGTCCTTATATACATATATGACCTCAAACATGTCTGATCCTTAATTACTACAATTAGCCTGAATAATTTGTAAGCAAGATTTCACAATGATTTCCGTCATCTCATGTGTTAATATTTTTTTAGTGTAACAATTTATGATTTGCAAAAATAACTGTAGCATCTGTGTAGATTACATGAGCAAAGTATATGCGCGTTGTGCACGCTATACATTATGGTCAAGCATGCGCCCTTAAAATAGCATAATGAACAACGCGCAACGCGCCACTGACTTTAGACTAGGTTTTTTCTGGTCAGTGGCGCAATTGATTAATGGAACAGCAAAATAGCACCAGGGATTGTTTGCGCCGGAACACGCCTCCTTTTTTGCGCTGAACCGCCCAGGGAGCGCAAGTTCATTCACTAGTTTAGCGACGTGCTTCTGTGGAGGGAAAAGCGCGCTTTGCGCGGGTGCAAAATAGGAATGACACATGCGTCGGTGTACAAAGTCAATTGCGCTGGGTGCAAGATAGGGCCCTCTGTCTTTTTTTTTAGGTCTACACAATGAAAGTCGGTGTGCATCAAAATATCAGCTTTTGTGTTTCACAGAAAAAGACTGTTGAACTGTTGAAAGACGAGTATGTTTTTTTGTTTCTTTTCTTTTAGACCATACAGAAACTGTCTTTGGTGAGATTTCATCTACCAGTGAGGGTGGACGGAGTCGTGTCTTGTTAGTTGTGTTTACTGTCTTATTTAGAGTAAACAACTACTGTTTGCATTCAACACACAACATCCTAGCTTAGTAAACTAATGATGGTTCATCTAAAAAAACTTGCAGCACTTGCAGCACTCGCTATTCCATAATGCACTGAAAATTGTAAGAAATATTAACTATAAATAGGTTCCAAAATTAGACACTAATTTGCACATTTTATGCATATTCTGCCATAGTTTCGCAACATGCAAATAGCAAACTTTGTTGAAATCAGTTGTGATTTGTATGATTTGTCAGTTGTGATCGCTTGTATGAGGCACAGAGTTGTCGCCTATGTAGGGCTCCAAATTGGTCACCCAGGAGGTTTAGTTTAGGACGGTGTACACAAAGCGGCCTATGTAATAAACAGCAAAGTAGCTCATTAGGTCAGAGCCTTCGTATCCCGAATAACAACACATTCAGTTTAATGCCACAGATATCTGACTGTCACCCCCTGAGAACTGAAGTTTGTTTCTGCCGCAGTAAAATAAATAAATGCATGATAAATGCCTTCTTTGCAATCATTAGCATCTGAGGATCTGGTCAGATTTCTAGCTACAGTGGAAGTTTTCACAACAAACCTAAAGTTTGGAGAACTTGAGGAGCTTATAAAACAGTGTTTTGTTTTTGTGTATCTTCTATATTATACAGTATATAACTGTGTGTGTGTTTGTGTGTGTGTCTATATATATATATGTACATACAGTCATGTGAAAAAGTTAGGACACCCCATGATTCAGTTACCTGTAGATCCTCTTTTAGCAGCAATAACTCGAAGTAATAGTTTTCTGTGTGACTTTATCAGAAGGTCAGGATGAGGACTATAGATGATGACTGGGCTATTGCAGAACCTTGATTCTTTTCTTTTCAGCCGTTCTATTGTAGATGTGCTGATGTGCTTAGGATCATTGTGCTGTTGCATCACCCAATCTTGGCCAAGCTTTAGCTGTTTGGACGGATGTCTTCACATTTCGAAAACCTTCCAATCCACGCTCTAGAACTAAACCCAGAATATCTTCTGCGTCATTCTGCAACGGTGACAGAAGCAGTGGAACAGTGGGGAGATATCTAACGAGAGCCAGCTGCGTTTTAATAGGTGGGATTTATTACATAAAGGGGATCCAAGAGAGCAAATTATTCCCCACCATAATACAGGAGCGGCGTATATCATATAGCACTTCCTCCAGAGCTGGCTGTGAGAGAAAACACAGCTATTATCTGCTCCTGTAAGAGGATTCTGTGTTCCCCACCCAGACCCTGAGATCTCCTGAGTATTTTAGGAAGAAAATGCCAGCCTGGAATGCGGAACCTTTCTTGTAGTATTGTCACTGTAAAATGGTGCATTTTCTTTTAACCAGTGAATGTGTATCTTAGCTTTAAAATAAAGGTCTATTTTGGGTTAAATGCAGTAGGAGACTTGTTTGTTCCCTACCTTGATATGCTTTTCATGTTTTTTTTTTAAGCTTTTTAATTTAGCAGATGCTGAAGTGACTTTACAGAAAAATTATATATATATATACATGTGACCAGTTTTACTACTAATCATACAAAAAATGAGTTTGATATATTTATTGTAGGAAATTTACAAAATATCTTCATGAAACATCATCTTTACTTAAAATCCTAATGATATTTGGAATGAAAGAAAAATCTATAATCTTGACCCATACAATGTTTTTTTGTCTTTTGCTACAAATATACCCCAGCGACTTAAGACTCGTTTTGTGGTCCAGGGTCACACACACACACACACACACACATATATATCAGTGTCACATGATCTTTCAGAGACCGTTCTAATATTATTAGTTGATGATCAAGAAACATTTCTTTTTGTTATTAATGTTGAAAACCGCTGTGCTCCTCGTTATTTTGTGGAAACTGTGATGCATATATATTTTTCTGGCTCCCGTGATGAATAGATAGTTAATTCAGTATTTAATGAAATGGAAATGTTTAGTAACAGTATAAATCTTTTGATCAATTTAATGTGTCTTTGCTAAATAAAATAATATCTTTACAAACACACACACACCCCCACACACAGGCAGGGCTTATACAATGTAAAATGTTTCAGAATTATGGTTATACTTGCCAGGCATGGTTCATATCTTGCCTTCAAGGCTTCAGTAGTTAGGAATGTTCTAGAAACGACATGCTTTTCCTGAACTGGTAAACGGCTCTTTCAAAAGAAACACTCCTTTCTTCTGACAGAAGTCTGTTTTCATTCTAAAACTAAAAGCAGTTTAAGTTTAACAGCGTCCGTGACAGTGCTTCTGCTTTGGTCTCGACGGGGGATTCGGACGAGCTCCGAGTCTATCTAACAGTCATCACACGCACAAAACAGAAGGAGACAGCGAGGCTCAAGGGATCACAGTTATGATGGACCCACTCTGCTTATTTGAAACTGCGTGTGTAGCTTTGCCCCCGGCTGCGGTGTTTTCCGCTTCTGTTTGTTTGGTTTGTTTAGTGCTGTATTTCCTGTCTGCGGCTCTAAATAGCTGTGACCTAGTGAAACACAGCTGGACAGGCACTGCTGGGTTGATCATTGACTTGACTGTTTCACTTTAATGTTATAAAAAGGAAAATGTAGTGTACAGTGAACTTTTTCAGAGGAATTTTTTTTTTAAATGAAGAACAGTCTTGTATAAATTTAAAATAAATGTTTACTTTATTTGTCATTCAGCACATTTTGAAATCTGTTAAAATCTACATGTATTAAATCTAAAATTTCATGTGTGATTAGAAAATAATCTAATTCCCCATAGTATGTACTAGGTAACAGAACGGATGCACTACTTTTTATGGGTTATTTCATTAAAAAATTGTTTTTGCATATTTATTTGCTTTTTGCTATTTTATTTGTATTTATTTACTTATTTGATTGTTTGCTTATTGTCTTTGAGACATTTATTTATTTTGTTGATTTGTTTTCTTTTTGCTATTTTTGTTTGTTAGTTTGTTTCCTCGTTTATCTGCTTATTTATTAGCTTTTTGCCATTTATTCATTTATTTATTTGCTTTACTTGCTCATTTGCTTTGTAAAATTTTTGTTTCGTTTTATTGATTATGTTTGTGTCCTAATTTATTTGCTTATTTACTTTTTTACATTTATTCATTTAATTTCCTTTTGATTTATTTCTTTGCATAGTTTTGTTCACTTATATGTTTGCTTGCTTGCTGTTATTTGGCTTATTTATTTGTTTGCTTATTTTTTTATTTTAGTTACTATTCTCCCATAGTCCAGTTTAATGGTGCAAAATAAACTGTAGCAGCACTGCTTTTTATGAAAATGATATAACTTATTTTTTTTCTTTTAGCACAAACACCCATTTTATGTAAATTAGGCTCATTAAAGATTGACCCTATTCATCAAACTTGCCCTGCACAGTTTTTAACGCCAACAGTAAGCAGGAGGTAAAATTCAACCTTATTTTAAAGAGATGTTTGTATACATTCCTCTGGCGATCATGGCAGCAGTAATTTTTCAGAGAATTATCAAATAATGTTGTAGTACATTAAAACATAGCAATTTTGTTTGTGAATTGGTCACTACAACCAAATGTGTGCAAATAGACGGCACGTTCTGTGGGCACAGTTCATTCCCCTCACAGTGTTTATATGTGTACACACAATTCACAGCTATTAAAAACCGATTATTCATCCTGTGTTAACAAGGCTTGTGATAGTTTGGATAACCCTCATCTCCCCTCTCTAATTCAGTAATGACTCGGGGGTATTAACCCATCATTGAGCAGAGATGCTCTGGAAAGCAGGTCTTTGTGATGGAGAGGTTAGAAACTGAATGTGGGAGTCAAATAATTAAGTGTGCATGTGTAATGAACACAGATTAGATGGCGTGTGACTCTTAAATTGAATTTGTGGATCTTTAATCAAGTCTAGGGTATTCTGAACAACTGCACCGCACATATTGTGTGTTTGTTGATATGTCTTGGTTATTTCCATAGAAACTGTTGTTTCATTCCTTTATATGGCTTTAATTATTCCAGCAATGCTACAGTTGCACTGGAGTTGTTTTGAGAGTACTTTAATCTATTCTAAATCCTATTAAAGGGATACTTTCAAATGGGATCCCCCTCCAAAAATGAAGATTCTGTCATCATTTATTCACCCTCATGTTGTTCCAAAATTGTATTACTATTTTCAAAAAACACTGTGGCACATGTTGGCTACATGGGCCCTTAAATTAAAAACCTTAAAGTAGTCCAGATGTATTTTGCACGTCCAGAAAATGTCTGGATCTGTGTTTTGTGTTTTGTATGGTGCTGCAGCTGTTCTTTTTTACTAGGTGGTTTCAACAGTGACTGTCAAGGTGTTACCAGGTGGGCCTTTACTGGGTGATTATAGTGTTCTTGGTTTTCTGGGGGTTGCCAAGCTGTTACTGTCATTTCTAGAGTGTCTGTGTAATTGGTAAGTGTTTCTAGGAGGTTTCTAGTTGGTTGTCAGGCTGTTACTAGGTTTTTTTTTAGGGTGTTTTGAATGGTTTATATGGTGTTTTAGATGTTCTGGTGAGTGCCAAGTTGCCAAGGAGTTACTAGGTTTAGGTTTCTACTAGGTTTCTAATTTGGGTGGTCTAAAGGGTGTTTTGGTGTTGTCTAGGAGTTACGCTGTGGTTTATAGCGTGTTCTGGTTGTATGTTGGGCTGTTTTTAGCATTTTAAGGTACTCTGAGTTTGTATGATGTTTGTATTGTTCTGGTGGTTGCTAAGGTGTTACTATGTGGATTCTAGAGTTTCTAGGTGGTTACAATGCGTTACTAATATTTAGGGGTTGGATGGTGGTTAAGTATGGAAGCATATGGGTAGCATTATTCAATTTGGGATGTAATATGCAAAATGACAATGCAATATGTAAAATGGCAATGCATTTCTGTATTTACATTTACATTTTTCAATACATCTGTGCAATGTTTGGTGCAAAATGAAAATGAAAATTAAATTACATAATTTTCATTTGCCATTTACTACACCAGTTTTAATATGTAAAATGAATATTAATTTTAACGCTTTATAAGTTGCAAAATTAAAATGAAAATTTATTACAGAAATGATTAGATATGTCTAACATGTTAAAGCAAAAACTGTGGCAAAATGATCATTTAAATGCTATTTTTCTTAATTGCATTAACACTCACACGTCTCACAGTCAAGACACTTACGTTTGCATTTTCATTCGTTGTCCCGCAATGAATGTAGCAAAACTCAATGTGCACATTGAAAATGCATTCCGAGCCGATCACGTGTCCCCGCCCTCGCGCCACGTCAATCATTGTGTGAACAAGGCGGGGCTTACAGAAGGTCAGAGACTCAAATCTCAAGAAGAGGATTCAATCAAGTGAGACAACATGGACAAGACAGTTGGTCCGTGTATGTTTTGATCATTTCGGTTTATGGCTTCAATATTTCATTCGGACTTGTGGGCGGAGCTGAAACGCTGCTTTCATCTGATTGGTCGAATCGGATCGGTTTTCATCTGACAGCCTTCAGCTGAAATGTCTTAAACTACACTCACTGTTAATTAGCATAATATTTGAATCAGATGTAGTTGGGCACATAATTCGTGCTGCTGAGACCTGCAAATTATTTCTAGGTTGTAGTATTGTATGAATATTGTCCCACTGATAAAAAACAGTGCAAATAGTTCTGTCTCTTTGGATAACAGTAAAGTGGAAATAAATATAGTTAAATTTATTAAATAAAATTAAATAGGATTTTTTGGGAAGGAAAGTCTGGCCAGTTATACAAGCATCACGAGTCGGACGAGTCTAAAGATATGAGCTGAATTAGGTGAAACATTAAAGTTCTAGTCTGTGTCAATTACTCTCATTATAAATAATAATAATAATGTTAACTGTATTTTTCGGTATAAGTTGCATCAGTCCAAAAATACGTCATGACGAGGAAAAAAACATATATAAGTCGCACTGGACTATATGTCACATTTATTCAAGACCAAGAGAAAACATTACCGTCTACAGCCGCGAGAGGGCGCTCTGGGGAAGGCTACAGGAGCACTGAGCAGCATGGAGCTAATTTTACTATTTTTATTTAGAAATGTAACTATATTCATTTTTACAATTATTTATTAATGTCACACACACACACATACCTAGTGCCTTAAAAAATGAGAGTGGTAAATGTTACAGACATGGAACTGTTCAGTCTATTATTGATTTTAATTTCCACTTCACTGTTATCCAAAGGGACATAACTATTTGCACTGTATTTATCAGTGGGACAATATTCATACAATACTACAACCTAGAAATAATTTGCAGGTCTCAGCAGCACGAATTTGCCCAGCTACATCTGATTCAAATATTATGCTAATTAACAGTGAGCGTAGTTTCAGACATTTCAGTGCTTCACTCGCACTGACTCTTATTCTGTCTGAAAGAATGAGAAGACCGAGCTGAAGGCTGTCAGATGAAAACCGATCCGATTCGACCAATCAGATGAAAGCAGCGTTTCAGCTCCGCCCACAAGTGCGAATGAAATATTGAAGCCATAAACCGAAATGATCAAAACATACACAGACCAACTGTCTTGTCCATGTTGTCTCACTTGATTGAATCCTCTTCTTGAGACTTGAGTCTCTGACCTTCTGTAAGCCCCGCCTTGTTCACACAATGATTGACGTGGCGCGAGGGCGGGGACAGGTGATCGGCTCGGAATGCATTTTCAATGTGCACATTGAATTTTGCTACATTCATTGCGGTACACCGAATGAAAATGCAATCGTAAGTGTCTTGACTGTGAGTGTTAATGCAATTAAGAAAAATAGCATTTAAATGATCATTTTGCCACAGTTTTTGCTTTAACATGTTAGACATATCTAATCATTTCTGTAATACATTTACATTTTAATTTTTCAACTTATAAAGCGTTAAAATTAATATTCATTTTACATTTTAAAACTGGTGTAGTAAATGGCAAATGAAAATTATGTAATTTAATTTTCATTTTCATTTTGCACCAAACGTTGCACAAATGTATTGGAAAATGTAAATGTAAATACAGAAATGCATTGCCATTTTACATATTGCATTGTCATTTTGCATATTACATCCCAAATTGAATAATGCTACCCATATGCTTCCATAGTTAAGGTGTTACTACTGGATGCCAAGGAGTTACCATGTGGTTTTTTACAGTTGCTAGATGGTTTAAATGTGTTATCATGTGGTTTCTAGGGTGTTCCAATTGTTGCCAAAGTGTTACTATTTGGTTTCTAGATGGTTACAATGTGTTGCTAGGTGGTTTCTGTGGTCCTCTGGTGTTTTTTTTTAGAGTATTCAGGGCTTGTATGGTGGTTCAGATGTTCTAGTGATTACCATGTTACTCTGTGGTTTCTAGAGTTTCTAGATGGTTACAATGTGTTTCTAAAGTATTCTGGCGTTATATGGTGGTTTAGCCTACGTGTTAGGTGGTCAAAAGATCTTTCCCAGTCTCTGTGATATTATATTGATCATTCTCCAGTAAAAGCCTGCTTTTTTAATCAAAGAATCCATGCAAGTGTTTTAAAAACACAAGTTTTCTGACCCTTTCAAAATCTCCAGACCCAGAATATTCCTGCAGTGGCGCGGGTCTTGACTAAATCTGTGATCTCGCTGCTGAACTCAGGTCTGCTGGAGGATAATAATATGTTTCTGGCCGTCGTTCTGATGATAAACCGCTCTGAGGTCTTTGTGTTGTCCGTCACCGCCCATCAGAGAGGAAACAATTAGCCGCAACGTCATAATTAAGGGTCTTGCAAATGGAAGGATGACTATTAGCGAAACATTTCCCATAATGCATCAACAATACTTTTAGCAGAAAGCCGACCGATAAGTGGTCAAGTGTATGCGCTTCAGGGAAGTAATTCAGACCTTTATTTCTAGAAACCACCGTCAGAGACAAACAACCATTAAAACAAAGCTTCTCGCTTTTAGAAAAGTAACAGGAAATCGTATTTGTGAGATGACGGTGCTGAAATGTTGATGCAAATCCATTTCCTGGCTCGATTGTGCAGCTGAAAACATGTTTCTGTTGCCGGTAATCAAGATAATGTGATATACAGCAAGAGCCAGGATATCTGATCTGAAAACCTTCTCTGTGGACATCTACATAATGGATGCTGATAGTTTAAGAGGCCTGTAGAGAAGAAATACATGACAGGTGAAATCATGATGATATGAATGGCTTCTAATGGCTTTCTAATGCATATTCAGTATCAAGTACTTCAGGGCTTTTTCTGCATCATTAATGATTCATAAGGTTTAATAGGTGTTGGCGCTGTAGGTCAAGAGAAATGTCAGTCTGGAAGATCATGCTGAAATGCTGAAGACACTCCAACTAAAATCTTCTCATTTCAGCTAATCAACTATAGCAAAAGGAATTTTTCTCTCTCTGGGAAAATCATTTGACTCCAGAGGGTCTGTGTAGGCTATGGAAATGTAATAGTTCAGTGGCTTTGAATGATGTTGGCTGTTTTGATTGGCTGAAGCGTTGACTGGTGTCCACCCCCAGACTTGGTCTATTGACGGTAATGGGCATGAGAGATTGAATGCTGGGCTTCTGAATGTATGTGTTTGTTATTTATTGTCTTTGGCTATTAGAGCCAAAGCTTTGGGTTCTAAATGAAACAGAACATTCTGTTAGGTCCTTGATGATGTCATCGATTCATGTGAATCGATTCTCTTATGAATTTTTTCACCGTTTCTTTATTATATTTTGCCAATAAGAATGTTGTTTTTATTTACAGTATTGTTGTTTCACTACATTTTTTTATAGAAAACAAATAAAATATGTTTATTTTTGTAGCATGTTTAATAATGTTTCTGATTGTTAATACTACTACTACTACTAATTGTACATACTTTTATAATTTCTGTAGCATGTTTAAAGTGTCATTTTTTTATGTTTTTTTGTTATGTTTATATGTTTGATAACAACAAGAATACAAATATACATTTAAAATACATAATGTAATATCAAATATAATAGTGTTGTCAAAAGTACCCACCGCGATACTATTCGGTACTGAAATTTAAAAAACATCCATATCCCAATAAGATTTGAACGCTCATGCTGGATAAAAATGCACACTTCTCAAGATCTCACAGCTGGATTCGACTAAGTTTGCACGGTTTGTGAAATGAAATGTTCATTAGTCATTCAAAGATTTGTTTCAATAATATAAATGCGTATTTGCTAAATGCTGACGGCAAATGAGAAAGTATTATAATTTTTGCCTTTCTATTACTAATAATATATGAGCAACCATAATACTTTCTGTATACATTAATTCCTTTGTTTAACCGCTCTATCTGAATATTAGACAGACTTCTATCTGTATTAGACCAGATGCTCAGGTGCTGCCTTACTCAGCACCAATAAAATCAAAATAAAACACTTGTCTCGAACACAACGGCTAAGCAGAAAAACTTTTTGGCCAATGATGATATTTGAAAAATGCAAAATATCAGCCGATATATCAGACTTGCCGATATATCGGTCGACCACTTTAAATAATATTTTATTTTTCATATTTTTGCATGTTTTACTTATAAAGCTTTGTAGAAAAGTGTTACAAAACTGATTTTTTTGTAGCATGCTTTAGTTGTAAACTACTAAAACAATGCCAAAATGCCAAATATCGGCTGATATATCAGCATTGGCAATATATCGGACGACCACTATGCATAAAAAATATTTTATTTTTCATATTTTGTATTGTTTTACTCATAGAGATTAGTAGAAAAGTGTTACAAAACTGATATTTTTTGTAGCATGCTTTAGTTGTAAACTACTAAAACAATAACCTTTTGTTTACAACAAAAAAATAACACAATATTTAATAAATAAGGATATTTATAATAATTTATTTAATATTTAAATTTCTGTTTTAAATTGTATTTTATAATAATTTTTATTTAATTTATTGATTTGTTTATTTACTAAACCATATATGACTCAAGAGTCCTTTACAGCGAAAAATGCTTCTTGGTATGAAGAGGGTTTTTTTTTTATAAAAGAAGGGGTTTTTTTATTAAAGAAACTTGAATATTGTTTGGCCTCAGGTAGAGATGAGTTAATCGAAAGTGTCTCTCCTCTCTGAGCTCTTAACCCCGGCACATCTCCAGAGGGACAGTCCCGCACTTAGTGTCCTGTACATCTCTTCAGATGATAAAATCATCTGCTAAATGGACAGCAGCTGAGCTTACAGTAGCTGAAGTAAGAAATATCTGTTTCTCTAATGCACCTACTAGTGATATTCACTCCATCTTTCTCTATCTAGTTTATCTATCCATTATCTCTCTTTAAATGTTTTATTAATTTTTTTAAACTGACATTTCCCTGTGTTGCTGTGAAAATAGTCTTAGTTACGGACTATATTTTGTGTTTCAAAAAATTTAATTAAATTAATTGATGAAAAAATAATGTCTTGGAATGACAAGAGGGCTAATAAATTTTTATTTATTTATTTTAATTTTTTCAAAATTTTAATTGATCTATTCCGTTATTTCAATGTTTATATAAATAAAATATCTTGCTTCCATTTAAATGTTTATTGTTGTTTCTAGTGCTAATTCTTATTCTATTTAAATAGAATTAAAATATCGCTCTTCTGAATGCACAATTTGAGGATATCGTTGTCTTTTGTGATACATAATGCTTAATAGTTTATGCTAAAACATTAAAGGCTTTTTTGTGTTTTTTTATGCAGATGAGAATCTGAACTGTCACATTGATCAGAATGTCATTACACCTGTTACCTGTGTATTTATGAGGCTTGTGTGATCTGAATCTATTGGTGTGTCCCCCTGTGTGTGTGTGTGTGTGTTTGGGGACACCCACTGAGTTGTTTTGTGCTTAATTAAAAGGTAATAAATCGGCGTCCATCAGCACACAAGACTCATGCTGGGAAGTTGATGAAAACTTCAGCACTAATTACATCAGAATTTGTCAGAGAAAACAACTTCTATTCCAGATTAGCATTCGGTCGCACGCACACACGCACACACACACACACACACACACACACACACACACACACACACACACACACAGAGGACGTGCATTAAATCTTGGCAGGTTTATGGATCATTTATTGGGCGGGCGGTGTGATCGGAGCGCTATGATGTTTGCTTTCGGCCTGTTTTCATCTTTTATTGATGTAAACGCTCTAATACGTGATTAATAATTCATCAAACCATTTGAATGAGGTTCTTCAGGAACGCGCAAACCTCCGGCTTTGAGCAGTAATGAACACAAGCTCTCATGGACTGATTGCATCGTTCCGCTCAGCAACACGATTTATTCTGCTAATACACTGTGTTCTTTTGTTGTTTTTTCATGCACATGCAAGCAAACACAAACACACACACACACATACTTCTCAGTAAAGACCATCATTACCGCTTTTCACACACCGAAGCGGTGGAACACATAGATATTCTTCTTTTATTTCCATGGAAGACACCCACCGCCCCCATCCCTGTGTGTGTGTGTGTGCGCTCAGACATGCCTGTTTCTAAGTTACCAGCTTCACTCTTTTGCCAGTCAAACGTAATTCTGAAACACTTTTAAGCTTACTCTTTACTGAGGTGCTACCATGGTACATTTGATGATAATAATACAAAAACATTTGATGATAATAATAAAAAAATATATAATATAATATAAATTTTATAAAAGAATATATAATATAATATAAATGTAATAAATTATTAATTTATATGTATATATTTTATTTTATACATTGCATTATTATTATTTTAACATTTATTTTATTAATATATAGTGACATATCTATGTTTTATTGTTATTATTGTTGTTGTTGATTTATCCTAAATAATTATCATATTTACATACCATGGAATTTACTGTAAGTGTTCCTTAAAAGATCACGTTATTGTTAAAACGTAATACCATGTCCAAAGTACCAGGGTATATGAATTTTTGTACCACAATATGTTTCATTACCATGATATCTGTCATTCTCACTGTACAATGATATTACTAAAGAACTTTTATAAATGGTTTCGTGACCCAAAAAAACATATTCTGGAAACAATGCTATTACTGTGGTATCATATCTGAAAACACCTAATTACCATGTAAATACCATAATGCATGAAGTACTACAACCGCACTTTTATAAGGGGCAGTTTTCATTGTATTATATGCAAAAACATGGTATTACCAGAGTAAAATGTCAAAAAGTCATGGTGATACTGTCATACTTCTTTAGGAAAAGAAACCACTGCCTAGCATCTCTTGTTTTCTGCATAAACGCACTTATATGTTTCTGTTCTCTCATCAGATCAGAAAGTCATCATCAGAAGTGAAGCGAGCGATAGACGGACCGTCAGAGAGGTGAGACCGAACACACGACCTCTCTCCTCTCACTTTATCAAAATGATCCACGTCGCATCAAACACAGATGAAATCTCTCTTCAGTCTCAGCAGTGTTAAAGAGAGCCACCCGTCTCCCACATGAGGGAAACACTAGTTTCTTTCTTCTTTATCAAAAACAGCAGTCTGCACTCACCTCCGTTTCCCTGGGTGGGGGAATCCCTCTCGGAAAGAAATCCCTTCTTCTCTCTCTCTCTCTCTCTCTCAATCTGTGTCAGTTTGTCTTGTGTTGCTCCTCAAACTCTTTTTCAGCGCTCTGGGTGGCCGTTAATATAGAGTTCATCCTGATACAGCCGAGGTCCTGGATGTGTCCGTCAAAAATCACAGAAGAGCTTAAGCTGAAGACCTCAGCAGTGAATCTAGGAGCTCCAAATGGAGAGAGAGAGAAAGAGAGAGAGAGTACAATGTGAGAAAGGAGGGAGGGGAAGAGACCAACTGAATGAGAGAGAGAGAGAGAGAGAGAGAGAGAGAGAGAGGGGTTGTGCGAGGAGAAGTGTGTGTCTGTTTCTTGGTTTTGTGCATCTGTGTGTAGGTTTGTGTGTTTGTGCTTGTGGAAAGGATTTGGACAGTCAAGTAACACTTGAAATGTCTGAATAACATTGCATTAGATACAGGTTGTATAATATATTTTAAAGACTGCTTTTCTAGCAAAACATTTGTCAGATGAATGTTTGATATGTTTGATAACATAAACAATAGATCTGCTGTTCAGAAATGAGTGACTCTCCAGGTCACATTTTGCTTAAAAAAATGTGAGAGAAAAAAAATCATGTTCAAAGTCAGTTTTAGGATCATTATGTTTTAATTTTTTTAACACTTCTTAGTATATTAGAGCATTCAGATGTTTATTCTCAATAGTGATTTTCATTAGATTCTTATTACTGTAATACAGTATTTTTATTACTGTTCATTTACTGTAATACAGTGAGTTATGCTTTAAAAACGTCACTTTAAATTTATTTGTTTGCTTTATAGCAATGAGAATGAGTAGGCATTAATTGTTATTCAAATGTTGTTACACATATTGGTTAAATATTTTTATTACAGTTATTTTACAGTAACACAGTGATTTATGCTTTAAAGAAATACATTTTGCAACTGCAATAAGAATGAAAAATCATATTGGTCCTAAAATGTTGTATAACAGCTGTAGGAATACAGTGATTCATGCTTAAAAAAATAAAATAATAATTGCTTAAGATTATTAAAATAATTTGTAGCAGGAATTAGAATGAGGGTATATTTTTATAAAACAATTATATCACACAGCAAAAATTGATTAATTATAATAATATCATTTTTCAGTTAAATATAATGTTTGATTATATATATTATAATTATATTTTATTTATTAAATATTTTACAATTATAATAAAATTTATATATAAATATAATTTATCTTGTTTTATATGTTTTAAAATAATTTTATAAATATATTTTTAGAGTTGGACCCATCCTTATTGATATTTTATCTCATGGAACTGTTAGGTCTTTATTAAAGTTGTTTATAAATGGGACACTAATTTTTTTATTATATTATTATAACATATATTTTATATTCTGTTATTTGAAGGAATTGATGTTAAATATTTTATGCATTTGTATTATATTAGAGGTTAATTTAAAAGCAATGAGATTCAATTGGATGCTCGGACAAACAAACCACCTTGTGTGTGTGTGTGTGTGTGTGTGTGTGTTTCCCTCCTCTCTTTTCATTAGGCTTTAATCTAATTTTCTTTGACACTATGTGTGTCCTCTGTGTATTCGAGATCACACAAGGGTATGTCTCTTATTCAAACACACACACAAACATTTACTGTATTTGGTTTGACTGTCAAGGGATCGGACTAATATTAATGACTGAATTACTCTCATGCCCTGAGTGTCATTTAAAGTGTGTGTGTGACGGGGCTTTTTCTTGCCACTAATATAGATATGATTCATTTAAATCCCCTCTGCCGCATCACACTAAACACTTTCAGCACCTCTGAATTGCTGTAAGGTTCACACACTCTCTCTCTCACACACATACACACACATCTGCCTGCAAAACAATATTAAATCGGCAAATGCAAGAGCATATGGTACTGTCAATAAACACACACGATGAAAGGACACAAGGGCCAGCATTCGAGGAAGAACTGTCACTTCTGGTAAACAATCTCCCGCTCCAAACGCAGCAGATTAATTCAGCTGTGACCTGCTGGAAGAGCCGACCTGGGCTGTAAATCACAAGTGTAGCGTCAGAACCGCTAGGAAAGACGATGTTTACAAAGCTAAGTTCTCTGCACTTGCTTAAACATTTATTCTTGGGTGAGAGAAGAACCACGAAACCAGCTCTCTGAGCAGAAAGCAGTCACTTGAGGACAGCTTACGCCTGCCACGGGAAATGAAGAAATTTAGGTCATCGTGAGCGTTTCTTTTGAAACTTCTGAGACGCTGAAGTTTCAGGATGCTGTAATGACGGAAATGTTCGGTACGTGCTGAAAGTCAATGGGAAAAATTGACAATATAGAAGCACAACAGCAAGAGAAGGTGAATTAAATGGCTGTTAGTTTGGAAACTAAACTTTAGTGTATTAAAGTAAAGTTTATTTGTGGTTCCAAAAAGCATTTAGCCAATGGAGAACCTTATTGAGTTCCCCTGATGCCATTAAACAATGTTTTATTTCATTTATTGATATAATATAAAAATATAATACAGAAAATGTTATTTTAGTTGGATAATATTTGTATTTCAAATTTTGTGTTTTTGGGGGATTTAAAGGTACAAATCTATGAAAGCCCATTTCTGCCACTACATGAATATTTCTGAGGCTTATATTTCACAATTCTTACTTTATAACTCACAGTTGTGTTCTAACGTCAGAATCGTGAGATATTACTTTTGAAATTATGACTTCTGACTTTATTTCTCAGAACTGCGACTTTCTTTCTCAGATTTGGATTTAGAACTCGGAATTGTAAGCTTGTCATGCAATTCCGAGAACAAAAATGAGATAAAAAAAAGTCTCAACTACCTTCTTCTTTTCTGTTTTCATTGTGGGAACAGGCTTCCATAATATACTGTATTTATGCTGTAATTATTATCCACTTTTTGAGCACAGACCTGAAAATGAAATTTCCACCTTAAACTGTTGTAATATTGAATGCTTAGGAGTACAGGTTTAAGATAAGTCTCTTTTTTTGTGCAAAAAGTTAGTTAAAGAAGTTTATTGTTACGAAAAATGCACAGAAATACTATGTGCTGTAGACGGTAATGTTTTCTCTTGGTTCTTGGTTCTTGGTGCTAAATAAATGAGACTTATAGTCCAGTGCGACTTATATATGTTTTTTTCCTCATCGTGACGTATTTTTGGACTGATGCGACTTAAGGCCCGTTCACACCAAGAACGATAACTATAAAGATAACTATAAAGAAAACAATATTAGCGTCCACACCAGCGAACGATATTGTTTGTGTATTCTAAGCGGACGCGCGTCTGCTGCTTTAAATTCTCCGCTCATTTCAGCAGGATTGATTCTGATTGGTTGGCAATGTTTTTATCATTCATCAGGAAAAGAAATCGTTCTGAAAGTGATTTCAATGATATCATTTCTCGGTGCCTTTATCGTTATAGTTGTGGTGTGGACTCCGCTATTCTTTAATACTGAGAACGATTTTTAGAACTTTATCGTTATTTTTATAGTTATCGTGCTTGGTGTGAACGGCCCTTTATACTTAGGTGTGACTTATAGTCCGAAAAATACGCTAAGTAAAAAAAAAAATTCTGTCAAAGATAACCAAAACGCTTCAGATTGTTAAAAGCCCATAGAAAAAAGTTGAAGTTTTGTAGGGATCCGTGCTGTATAAGTCTGTTGTGTGGTTCTCTGAGGTTTTTGGCTCAGTTGAACAGTTATCAAGCTGTTTTTCAGGACACACCGTTCAAGCAGGATCAACTTACACGGTTCAAGCTATTAAATCAGACAGACTGTTCTGGACAGATGGGCCAAAACCCACATAAAGGTTCTTCAGTGGATCCGAGGGGCATTTTGATAGGTTACCATTTTTGAGTCGGTTTGTAAGTTCTTTTGGAGATTTTTTATTTTTTTGTCAAAATTTATGTTATAACTTCTATAGGTTAGTGTATCAAATTTTTGGGTTCTTTAAACCATCAAAACTGATTTTTTTTTTTTTTTAAGAACTAGACACTAAAGCTCTATGTGCACCTTTAAGCTTTATTTTTAGTAGTGTACAGTGAGCTGAGACTGCAGCGATTGTGTTATCAGAGTGCTTTGCTCTTTTCTTGGGACTGTGCACACATGAGTCATGAGTCTTGACCTTTGACCTCTGCCTGCTGTGGTCTTCACCTCACAGGTCTCCTGCAGATGGAGTTTGTGTGGAACGTGCCAAAGCCGTCAGACTGATTATCTCTTTTAATAGTGTGAAATGTTTTGCCAGTTTGTGGCCTGTGCTGAAAATCCGTTATCATCTCGACAGCTGCGTTTCATCCGATGAGGACGGTTAAACTCAACTCAGTGAGACATGAACGAGTTTAAAAGTCATCAAGAATATAAAAGCATGTCAAACCGTTTCCATTACAGTCATTTACTGTGGGTAAAAGATGTTCTTAGTTATTATATAAACTATTATTTTTACATTCACTGAAGGTAAATAGAGTGCTTGTCCATGCAAAAAAAAAAGATTTCCAATATGTTGCAAGATTCAAGATTTACTTTGTTACATACTTTGTTATATATATTAAATGCTTGCTGTTGGTAAAATGTTCAGAGTGGCTATTAGAAAATTGCTAGGTTGTTTTGGATGGTTTCTAGGTGGTTGCTTACTAATTCATGTGTGAATGTGTGATACTCTGATTTCTATGGCTCCCTCTTTCAGTGTTTGTCTATGGGATTTATGGACTTATAACGTTACATGCCTTCCCTCCTCAAGCTGCATGATTTGAGGTATCATTCATGTTATGAATTGAATGATATCTTAAATCATGCTTGTTTATAATGTTCTCTCTGTGGTGTATCTTACAGTTTCAAGGACTTTTCAGATGTGTGTAACCAAAGTCTACAAGATCACACTGGTAAGTGATTCATTTTCATTTTGTTACTTACAATTCTTGCAAATTAACCACTTTGAATAAATGATTCAACTATAATTTGTTTGATTGTTATTTAATTATAATACTGTCTCTTTTTAATTTTTCTATAATTAATATTAATATTTTCTATATTTTTTTATTTTGAGTTATTGTATTCTGCCTTTATTATTTTATTTAATTATTTTTTTTAATTTAATTGATTTTATATTTTATAAAATATATTTAAAAGGGTTGAGGACATCTGTTGTTGTGGTTGTTGTTACTGAAAGAAATCAAAACCTTTCTATATTTTATTTGAAATCGAAACATTTATTTTAAATAAATTCTGTTAATAATACATCTTGAACTTTATATTAATCAAAAACTTTTATTTCAAAACTGTTTTCAACATTGCATCAAATCAGCAAATTAGAACGATTTCTGAAGGATCATGTGACACTGAAGACTGGAGTAATAATCCTGAAATAATATTTTAAAATGTAAATGTAATAAATAACATGTTAAATATCATATAATAACATTTCACAGTATTACTGTATTTTCACTAGATTTTTGCAGCTAGCTGCTTGTTTGAAAGAGTAGCTTGACCGTAAGTACTTTCAATCATGCAGCTTTTCCAGCACTGTACTCCACTGGTCTCTCTCTCGTCCTCTCTTTATTTATCTGACGATTCATTACGCAGATGATGGTTCTCCCACAAGGAAAACTACCTCTCTGATTTAACTTGCAGAAACAGAAATCAAAGCACCGGTATGAAACAAATTAGAGTACATTTGAACCTCCGACAGAATGACGATGAATAAATCAGCTATAAATGCAGAAAACACATTTTGAGTCCACCAGGGAAACGTTTGCGCTCGTTGGCTGTAATATAATCAGGGTGAAAACAGAGCCACTGCTGGGATCAATTCTGCTCTCTGCCTGAACAATTATAGATTTTTATTTAACGCAGAAAACGCACAGAGCACAACACATCAATAGCAGACGGCTCAGGACGGTGAGGGAAGGGTGTCGTTACTGGATAAGGTGATCGGCTCATTACTTGCACACAAGCGCACACCGGTTAAAGGTCAGCTCGTGGAGCTCGGGGAATGTTTCTGAATGTCATCTGTAATGTTGAAGCATCATTCTTTTCCAATTTCTCTTTGGGTAAACGCTGGAGATTAGCTTGTAGGTTTATTTTGCAATGCATCACACGAGGAATGGATTTGTGCTGGGGCATTTTTAAGAGAGAAAACGAGAAAATCCCATCCAAGTTTGGAATAAAAAAGTGGGTTGCATTGCAGATCTTATTGGCAGTCAGTTGGGACACCGCGGAGGAGAACCGCTCTGTTATGTATGGTGCCGATAAATTGAGTACACCTGGTAGTCTGGCTTTAGTTTTGGATGGGTTTTTCTTATGATTCATAATAGGCCTTTTCGAGTCATTTCTTGTCAGAAGCAATGAAATATATTTCTAATTCTAGGATATGAAGCTTTAAATCACCCATTCCCTGGGCTGATTTCACTTGATCACTTTTTGTGGCCTGGATTGAGTCCCGCAAGCCTCTGAAGGGCGAATGAAGTTAAGAAGAATCCAGACTAAATCAATCCTGGTCTTGATCGATGAGGTAAGATCCTGATTTTGGATATGTGACCAGAGCAGAGTCCCATCTTGGTGCAACCTGCAGACTGTTAATGGCAAAACTGTTCAAGAATATGAGTAGGATCCTATGTCACACAATGGTTTCCTGAAATGGATCGTTTGAAATACTGTGGAAGCAGCAACAACAACAAAAAATCTGTAGAGTTCCAAAATGATTAGACTATTTACAGTATGATTAGAATCTGAGAATGAAGCCATTTTTTCCCAGAATGCAAATCAGTTTTTTCTTTACAGGCAACAATTCCATGCACATGCTGGACTCTGCTGGAAGTTCCCTAGATTTTCAGATATATAATACATTCCCAGAGATATTCTAATTCTGATAATAATAATAATTATTATTGTATGTGAAAATGTAATTGAAATATAATACATATAATAAAATGAATTTATATTTAACATTAAATTAGCCTATGACTATAAAATAACTTAATATTTCTATTTATCATTTGTTCCACTTTAAAATGTATTAAATCATTATAAAATATATGTAGTGTTTTAAAATATATTGCATATTTCTATGAAAAAATATAGAAAAATTATTGCTAGTATTCATAATATTACATGACATTTAATTATAAAATATAATTATTAAAATTCATTGTCTATTTTAATTTTAATATATTAAATTCTAAAATATATTTGAAGTTTAATAACTGTGTGTGTGTGTGTGTGTGTGTGTGTGTGTGTATATATATATATATATATATATATATATATATATATTATTGATTACTTATTATTATTATTATTGCGATCATTATTAAATTAAATGTGGTTCTAAAATATTATAAAAATACTTTTTTATTTTATTATTATATGTACTATATATATATACTATATATATATATACATATATATATATATATATATACATATATATATATATATATATATATATATATTCATTTACATGTAATTACATGTAGTGTTGAAAAATATTGCTTTTTTATAGAAGTATATAAATAATTTATATTATTTTTATTATTTAATTGTCTATTTCTATATCAATATGTATGTAAAATTTTTATAATATAAAGGATGTTCATTTATGTTATGAATATGAATGAACTGACATTTCATTAAATCAAGAAGCTCAAACATATTTGAAAGCTGTTGGCTCAAATGAGAATAATTATGTCTCTGGCAGATGCTCTGCTGTGATCATGCTGAATTGTTGAGGGTAATCTTTGAAGCGCTGCATATTATTATCACATATAGAGGTTTTATTTAGATGTTATTTGGTTCTCTATGGAGAAGCCTCCAGTGGGATCTCTATACGCAGCGTCTACGAGACATTCCCGTTCTAGCCGTCAATCAAATATGGAAGAGGAGAGGAATTTATCACATTCAGAGCCTCGAGAGGAATATCGTTTTCCCTTTCTGAATAATCATGCATTTTGTGTTTGTTTCTAGGCTTCAAACTGCAGTCGATCTCCATGGAAGCAGTTATAGCAACCGAAAAGAGCTTATCCAGGACTAGCTTCTCAATCATCAAATAAAATGAGTTTTCTTCCTGCAGTGGCCACCTTAAGCCCGCTATCACAGAGAATGCAGAGATGGGATGCTGGTCTCGAGTAGTTTTGTGTCAGACTGTTCTCTCTGGAGTCCTCAGCTAAGTTTCATGAACTTCTGTGTTTCAGATCAGTGATTCAAAGGCCCACATGGATTCTACACCTCGACTCTAGAGAAAACTGTACAGAATATCACCCGTCCTCTGCCCCTTGTGAGTTTACATATTTTAACAATGAGCCAAATAATAATAATTAAAGCATGTGTATGTGTATTTCAAAATACAAAGTAGGCTACTATAATATAACATTTTAAAATGTTTGGAAATAACAATCATTTATAATTAAATTATATAATAAATAGTGCTTTCAAATGATTAATTGCGATTTATCGCATCCACAATAAAAGTTTTTGTTTACATGTGTGTGCTGTGTATATTACCTATACATAAATACACTCACATATGCATTTATATATTTAAGAAAAAATATGTTATGTTTATATATTAAATATATTTATATATTATATAATTTATATGAATATAAATATATACATTTAAATATTTTCAAAATATAAGCTGTATGTGTGTGTTTTTATATAGACATAATAAATATATACAGTATACACACACATATTATGTAAACAATTTGTTTGTTTGTTTGTTTTTTTTGTGTGTGATTAATCATCTGACAGCACTAATAATCAAAAATATAATAAATAATTTACAGTATTACAGTAACTTTTGTCACTGTACAGGTTTTGGAATTTTTGAATTTACATCACAGAGTTTTGGACCACCAAAAAACCTTGTATTATCGCAGGCCTACGGGAACATGTAGATTAGATCAACCCTAAAACCCAGGCGCTGACGCTCCTCCTAAAGAGGGGGAAAACATCAGATGTGAGAGAATATTGCTGCTATTTTCTGCTTATTTGTGCTGTCTGTGTCCCAAGGATCATTCGTCTGCATATCTCAATTATATGTGCAAACATCACGGAAATGTACAGAAAATCAGTTTATCAGATTAATCACAGACATCTCGGTCAGAGATACCTTATTTCATATGACTGGTCACCTGCCAGCCCTGTTCTTTATAATGTTTACTCAAGAAATGCAAAAACAAAATATATAAATATGTGACTGCTTGTGCGTAAAAAAAATCTCTTCGGGGCTTTACAAACTGTCCCTGGTCACTTGCATGCATGTCATATCTGTCTGTCATCCCCCGGACGAACTTGAAACTCATTTCTGAGCATTGTGTGTGTGGTACACAGGTGCACAGTGGTAGGGCGAAGAGAATATCTGGCAAGAAACACAATGAATTAGATTTGATTTGTCATCCATGCCCAGAGGGATCTCACGCACATTCACTCACACACACACACACTTTATGTCATCCATCACTCCACAAACAAAATTACATACATACATACATCTTTCCAAGAGACATAAACATTCCTGGCAGAAGTGTCGGCATGACGGATCTTTGAGTTGAAATGCTGTTCTGTATCTTAAAGAGACCCAGAGGAAAGAGTATTATTGTGCAGAGGTTTCTTTTTCTTAACTTGGGAAACTTCTCATTTAACTTTCAACTTTGTCACAGGTGTTTCTCTTACATGTAAAATTCAAATTAAAATAGACACAAATTTTTACAATAACAGACATAGAGTAAGAGTATAGAGCTATATAATGGATATGGAGCAGCTCATTTATTGAAAACTTGGCACACAATAAGACATAAGACCAGGGTCTTTTTCTCAGGAAACTTATTCAGATGTCTCCATTTATTTAAGTTAATGTCTACAAGAAATAGCTAAGACATTAAAGAGATCCTGTTTTTATTATTTTCATTTTTTCTTGCCCTTGTTTCCATTTGCACTTATACGTTTTTGTGTCTATCCATGTGATGAAATGACCCGTGTTTGTGTTACCCACAGATCCGTGTTTCCTAGCACTTGATTGGTCATACAGATATAATTCTATTCTGTGAGGATGGAAGCTTTGATCTTAATAAAAGGAATGTTTGATGTCTGTGGGATGGTTCATCTGAGCCGGCTAGTTGCCATGGATAGGCTGACGTCAGAGAGGCCAGAGAATACCTTCTCTAGCTCGCTGTTATTTTGAGCTCATTGTTCTTCTCACTGGGTAATTGGGTGGCTTAGCCACTGATCACAGCTGGACTGGACCACAAGGCTCGAGTGGAGAGACTGGATGGACTGGGGTGAGGGAGGTCATGGGTTTGAGGACAATGCTAAACCAATTCAACAGCGGATACAAGACACAGCCTTGTGGGACCCCAAAGTATTCAGGCTGAGTCACCAGTCCTAAGAGCTTAGCATGACCCTAGTCCAAAGCAACTAATGAGTACTTGTAATGATGTTTCTCAGGTTTTCCTTTTGGGGCTTACAAGTAAAAAAAAAAGTCAGTAGCCATGTTTCAACCCACCTATTTTTATGCGCATAAAAAAACGTATGTTCTCAAGTAAGTTGGATACATTTTTTTTCCGGTAAAAAAAAAAAAAACTTTTACTGAATAAATACCTTAATGGGCATAAAAAAAGACACGTGAATTTGCGATGGGACAGCATATTACTGGACCAACCAATAGACCCATCTCATGGCATACTGTAGCATTTGAAAATCTAAATTTTTTCATTTCACAAGGCTTGAACAAATTCTCATCAAAGTGCTTCAATATAATTTACTCCCAGAGCAGGCTACAAAAAAAAAAAAAAAACATGGCTGCGTTTCGTCTGCACGCTCTGAAGCTTGTAATTTATTATATACAGTAATCATTATATACAGTGCCTTCTCCTACTGCAGCAAATGTAATTTTTCTTTGTGATATTTAGCGAAAGTTAATCAGGAATTTACGCTTTTGTTTTCTTTAACTCGCTGGATGGAAACAGTATTCACAAATGTTTCACGCGATATTCCAATTTTGCACATAAGTTTAATTCGTAATTCATAACGAGTATGGAAACACAGGTAGTGTAAGGTTTGCAAAAGACAATTTCATTTGAGAAGATTCAAATCAGTTGTTTTTTTTTCCTAAACAAAAAGAGCCTTAATTTCGACAATATTTGGGTGAGGTTGCAATACTGCTGCAATCAGCTTCAGTTCAGTTCAGTTTGTTTTCCTAGAAGTTTTCGATTTACTGTAGGAGTAAAATAAGATGTGCATTTAACATTACTTGAAGAAACGTTCACAATTTTTTTTGTGAATTTTGAAACTATTATGTACTGCTAATAAGTTTCTCAGCAAGGACTTAGACTTAAGGATGTGAGCTTTCATGCCTGACGAATCATTGTAGGTCTTGGCTCACAAGCAAAAAAAAGACCCATTTTCAACAGCGTAAAGAATTTTAAAGCACTGCTCACACAGAAGTCACATTAAAACCAACCTGTTTTCTGTCGGTCAGTGTGACAAATTAGTGTGACCAACTTGAAAATTAGCAAGGGGAACTTTTTTGTCCTCTTGTGGCACTTCCAATTTTACAATTCCTAATAAAATTATTGGATTTTTTGGCAGAACAGTGGTAAACGTGCATAACTTCATATACCATTTGATGTTAAATCTCTTCAAGTAACATCATCCACAGGCTTTTTTACTCATAAATCAGAAACTATTCTATTCTAAACCCATTTGAAGTTCCTGAGACTACCCATGGTGAATTAGCCTTCCAGGTCTAACTAAAAATTGACGTCATGAATGAATATCTCCTTTACAGTGACACTTTGCCTGGAGCAACCTGGAGTTAAGTGCTTTGCTCAAGGGCACAATGGAGATGGTTCATGGCTCACCTCTTGCAGGGATCAAACAGAAACTTTGAGGTAACCAGCCCCGAGCCTAAACCTTTACACCACAGTCTCTGAAGGGTTTCACTGGGTTTTGTTTCCTTGGTTGTTCTTATTTTAGGAAACTCTGATGGTTTACTCTGGGAAGCAGAAGAGAGGTAAATATTCCACAGAAGAACAATCTATCAGATATCGCCATTGTACCCTTAAGCGAGCAACCTGGGTCATTTGAGACAGAAGTGCTAAATGACTATTTAATGTGTTTTAAAGAAGTTCTTCTGCTTGACCAAGGTTTCATCATCATCCTGGGAAGAGTTTCGGGAATCAAAATCTCTGCTCAGGGAAGAAAACCCAGTCCTGACCCGCACGTTTCATGAGTCATTCTGCCTTGATCAGTTATTCCTGGCGTGATGTAGGCAGTGTAACAGGTGCACAGACACCATGCTGACATGTGCTGGCACCCATCAAAGGGACGTCTTGTAAACCTGTCAGAGTTCGAGGACGCAAGATCTATCTTTGCGCCACCACACAATGGAGACTAAGGCATCAATTAATCCTGAAATAACCCAAACGGCGAGGCTCAAGCGGCACAGGTGACATTTAAGAGACAACACCTTTTTTCTTCTACTTATTTTACAGGTGTCACCACAGCATCAGCGAAGAAAAAATTTTTAGAAGATTTGAGACAGAGTAGAACATTTAAAGGAATAGATCTTCGAAAAATGAACATTTTGGCATTCTTGCTCTCTCTCTCTATGTTGTTTAAAGCCATATAACTGACTTTCTTCTGTGAAACTTAAGTTGCCAGGCAGATCCGAGCTGCTCTTAACCATACAATGAAAGTACATTCTTAAAAATAAAGGTTGTTTATTAGCATCAATGGTTCGGTGAAGAAGCTTTATATCATCAATGGAACCTTTCTCTTACACAGAATGTTCTTTAAATTGAAAAATGTTCAATGTTCTTCAGACGAAGTCATGTGATAGAGGATAGATCGGATAAGACACATTTAACCTGAAAATCTCATTGACCTGTATGATTAGTTAAAAAAATGACGCTTTTCACCAGGCCACACCAAGTTTAAAATTCCTCATGGCGTAACATTTCCTTTTTGTGTTTTACAGAAGAAAAATCGTATCGGGATTTGGAAAAAGCATGTGGGTGAGTAAATGATGACAAATGTTTCATTTTTATTCTTTCCCTAAAAAGGGAACAAATCAAGCTTTGATGCCAGAGTTTAGTGAGTTCATAGTCAATATCAAACAACACATGATTGATAACATCTGAGGAGGGATTGGATTCTGCCGCTGTTCCCATTCAGCTGATTTTTATCTTGCAAATGTTAGAATGATTCTGTTTTTACTTTTGAGGAAATCATCCATTATTCAGTCACTTGGCTCCGATTCATCCTTTTATCGTGCCGCCCAGTGGCGTAGAGTCAGGGCATGCAGGGTTTGCAGGTGCATATGGGCCCGGGCAGTTTGGGGGCCGGCCGAGCTGGGGGGAACTTTAATTTGAAACCAGGGAATGAACAGAGCCCTGCATGGGCCCGGCCCTTGTCCAACAGCTTATGCAAATTCTCTGCCCGAGTCCGTCTGGATACCATGTCTTTTTTCTCTCTCTTCCCCATTACAAAGCTATTCAAATACTTCAGTTTTGGTCTTTAATGGCACAGTGGTCATATTTCTTTCTGTTTCTTTATTAAGTTAATTTAGAAATATGTTTGGAACATTTTATGTTTGTAAAATTTGCGCTTAAAAATTCAGTCAGCGAGCAAGTGAACAAAATGCGTTTCAGCGATGACTCAACTGAATGTCTCTGATTGGCCACTGCATCTACAAACTCAAAAGAATCGTGTCTGATTGGTTATAATGCAGGTTATAAAACAAATGCATCTTTCTCTTGCTCAGCTCCAGCCAAAGCACGAGCGCAGATTTGAATTTAGAAGCTGATGAGATGACACACTGAATGATTGATATATTTGATTGTATCAAATATAAAAAATTATTCGGCTATTTTTTGTCTTTTGGAAGTTGCGTTTAAAATCCACTTGGCTAAGAAATTTGAATGGGCACGATGCCTCTGAATAGGGCCAAAGTTAAGTTAACTGAGTTGGAGCCCATAACATTTGGGGGGGACCCTACAAATTTTTTGCATATGTAGCGTAATCGCTACACCACTGGTGCCGCCTGCGTCTTTCCTGTTTTTTTCGTTTCTCAGCTTCTGTTATTCTCTTTGTATCATCCATTGTTGAATCGGTTGTTCTCAACCTTTTTGATTTTATGAGATGGATGGAAGTCCTTTGAAAACAAGTTCATATTTACTTTTCATACCAGGCGAAAAATCTTAAAAGCAAGAAATCAGACCTTCAGTGGAAGCAAAAGCAACCACAGATCTACACGTCATGATCAGATCAGCTTCGGATTAAGCAGGTAAACAGACCGACAGCCTGTCTCTCTCTGTCTGTTTCATGTCTCTCATAACCACATGGAGAAACGTTCATTATTTTAGCAGTCCTTTTCTATCTGAACCACTTTTGGAAGAGCATGAAAGTGAGAGAGCGCGATCGCACAGCATCTCTCCACCCTGGCATAAATCCTGATTAATTATTATGCTCAAATTACCAGGGATCCTAAAGGGAAGAGAGAGAGACAGAAAAAAGGTTCAAAGCACAGCAGAAATCTGAACCAGCTGTGCAAGCTTCATTCGTCACATCGTAAAAAGCATTTTTTCGTATTTTCATTCTTAATAACTGGGCTCGGTGCCTTTTAGTGATTTGCAAATGCACCCACATAGATATTATCAGCAAACAAACATTCAAGGAGGTTTGGGAAGTTACAGTACATCTTTTACGAGGGTTAGAGAGAGTTTAGTACGGAATGATCTTGAACAGCCATCAAAAATCAAGCTAAATTAGCAGCAATACCTAAAATTGGACTGGAGTGAATTTGAGAAAAACAAGTCTTGGGAATGCAGCAATGGGTGAATTTCACGAAAACACATCCAGCTCAAATTTATTCACAAAATTAAAGAAAAAAATAACCATGTTTAGCAATTATATGATGTTTAAAGTCCTTTTTGGTATGGTTAAAAAAAATAAAACTGTTTGTAAAATAAAAAATAAAAACAAAGATTTAATTTAAGATTTTCCCATAGTTGTCATTATTCTTTAATTTGAACTACTACTAAAATAATATTGTTTTAATTAATATAAAAATGCTAAATTCTTTCACGTTTTTATATAGATTCAGAATGTATTATTATTTAAACCTGTAATTCCAACTTTCTGTTATTTGTATTGCTTTATATTTTACTGTAATTTAATTTTATATAAATACTGTCATTACTACAATTTACATTTAAATATAATTTGTACAATTTATTACAATATTTCTATAATTTATCACAATCACGATGTATATATATATATATACAGTATTGTTCAAAATAATAGCAGTACAATGTGACTAACCAGAATAATCAAGGTTTTTAGTATATTTTTTATTGCTACGTGGCAAACAAGTTAACAGTAGGTTCAGTAGATTGTCAGAAAACAAACAAGACCCAGCATTTATGATATGCACGCTCTTAAGGCTGTGCAATTGGGCAATTAGTTGAAAGGGGTGTGTTCAAAAAAATAGCAGTGTCTACCTTTGACTGTACAAACTCAAAACTATTTTGTACAAACATTTTTTTTTTCTGGGATTTAGCAATCCTGTGAATCACTAAACTAATATTTAGTTGTATGACCACAGTTTTTTAAAACTGCTTGACATCTGTGTGGCATGGAGTCAACCAACTTGTGGCACCTCTCAGCTGTTATTCCACTCCATGATTCTTTAACAACATTCCACAATTCATTCACATTTCTTGGTTTTGCTTCAGAAACAGCATTTTTGATATCACCCCACAAGTTCTCAATTGGATTAAGGTCTGGAGATTGGGCTGGCCACTCCATAACATTAATTTTGTTGGTTTGGAACCAAGACTTTGCCCGTTTACTAGTGTGTTTTGGGTCATTGTCTTGTTGAAACAACCATTTCAAGGGCATGTCCTCTTCAGCATAGGGCAACATGACCTCTTCAAGTATTTTAACATATGCAAACTGATCCATGATCCCTGGTATGCGATAAATAGGCCCAACACCATAGTAGGAGAAACATGCCCATATCATGATGCTTGCACCTCCATGCTTCACTGTCTTCACTGTGTACTGTGGCTTGAATTCAGAGTTTGGGGGTCGTCTCACAAACTGCCTGTGGCCCTTGGACCCAAAAAGAACAATTTTACTCTCATCAGTCCACAAAATGTTCCTCCATTTCTCTTTAGGCCAGTTGATGTGTTTTTTGGCAAATTGTAACCTCTTCTGCACATGCCTTTTTTTTAACAGAGGGACTTTGCGGGGGATTCTTGAAAATAGATTAGCTTCACACAGACGTCTTCTAACTGTCACAGTACTTACAGGTAACTCCAGACTGTCTTTGATCATCCTGGAGGTGATCATTGGCTGAGCCTTTGCCATTCTGGTTATTCTTCTATCCATTTTGATGGTTGTCTTCCGTTTTCTTCCACGTCTCTCTGGTTTTGCTCTCCATTTTAAGGCATTGGAGATCATTTTAGCTGAACAGCCTATCATTTTTTGCACCTCTTTATAGGTTTTCCCCTCTCTAATCAACTTTTTAATCAAAGTACGCTGTTCTTCTGAACAATGTCTTGAACGACCCATTTTCCTCAGCTTTCAAATGCATGTTCAACAAGTGTTGGCTTCATCCTTAAATAGGGGCCACCTGATTCACACCTGTTTCTTCACAAAATTGATGACCTCAGTGATTGAATGCCACACTGCTATTTTTTTGAACACACCCCTTTCAACTAATTCAACTAATTGCCCAATTGCACAGCCTTAAGAGCGTTCATATCATGAATGCTGGGTCTCATTTGTTTTCTGAGAATCTACTGAACCTACTGGTAACTTGTTTGCCACGTAGCAATAAAAAAATATACGAAAAACCTTGATTATTCTGGTTAGTCACATTGTACTGCTATTATTTTGAACAATACTGTATATATATATATATACCTTTTCATTTAAATTGGTAAATTTTACTGTAATTTTTTAAGTGCCTTAATGGTCTTTAAACACAGCCTTTATCCTTTCTGTACAATATTTTTTGGATATTGTGGTGAAATATGATCTGAACATGTATTTGAGAGGTTTTGTGATATATCTATATATACTGTATAGATATATGCTCCTTCATTTCTGCTGAATCAAAACAAATGTATGATGGTTTGTACTAAAGATATTTGGACTTTCCATCCTGACACTCGGTGATAAAATGCATCCCCTCCTCCACGATAAGTCCTGACTGTTTCCATAGCAACCTCGCTGCTATCAGCTGGCAGATACCCAGAGGAAAGTGCAGCCGTAAGTTTGGGGGAAGACTTCTTCACAAACTACCTGCTTCCAGTTCTTGCCATCAAAGATCTGAAAGGGAAAAATGCTTGTGGTGCTTTGAGATGGAAATATCCACAGTGACCATTCTTTCCAACAAAGATGGATGCATGTCCATCTGGCCCGGTCAGTGCCCAAATCAGACATAAGGGGAGAGAGAGCGTTTCAGCTGATATAATGAGTGTTAAAGCGTTAGCATCAGCCAGACTCCCACTCGGAGCGTGGATCTGGCAAGCGCTGGCATTAGTCACTTTACAGTCACAATGCTGCTCTTCATCAGCGCTGTCTGCTGATGTCCAGCGGCGGGAGACACTCGGATGTAGGTCAGATTTCCATGACCTGCATGTTCCCCATAAAGCGTATGTGTTATGATCATCATGATCCATTATAATAATACGATAACTGTTGTAAAGGTAAGCAACTCTATTAGTGATGTTTAATACATAGCCATGTTTTCATTTTAGTTTATGAAGTATTAATATTTTTTTTCAAAACATAACATAGGGCCATTATGATCTTTTAAGATGTATTTTTTATTATTATAAATACTATAATATTTTTATTAATTCTTTCTTGTATTTTTTAACCTTATTTTCATTACTCTGTCATTCTTACTACTGTAATACAATATTTTTTATTATAAAATTGTGTATTTTTTATTTGTGTAATATAGGCAGAACTGTATAATGATTTATAAATACTTAAGTAATTAAATAATATAACATTTCTTTAGACTTCTTGATTTTAAATGATAATCATTTTTTGTTATTATAACTATACTACTATTCTTTATTATTTATTATTCAGTTTTATCTTATTTTATTTAGTTTTATTTTATTTAGTAAAAGGAGACATGCGATTACAATAAAAAATAGAAAACGGGGCTAACTAAAATAAAAAATATATTTAAGTTTTTATTATTTATATATATATATATATATATATATATATATATATATATATATATATATATATATATATATATAATAAAAACATAAAAAATAATTTTTTTAATTTTAGTTAGCACCCTTTTTTTTTTTTTTATTGTAATCGCATGTTTCGTTTTTTTTTTGTTAGCCCCCGTTTATATATATATATATATATATATAGGCAGAACTACGCACATACATTTATATATAAATGCTATACTTGACATAATCTCTCCATTGACTTGGACCAATAAGCCACCACGTTGCTTACCAACACCCTAGAAACCACCCAGAGCATCCTAGCAACTGCATAACAACACCTTAGCAACCAGCCACACCCACAGCTCTAATAACTCATCAGATTTCCCCATTCTGATTTTCACCTGCTTCGGATGGGGTTTCCATGGCAACAAGCATGTAGCAGGAACTGATGGCATTGTTGGAAGATGTCTCTCATGGAGCGCTGAGGACTTCCTCCCTCTCTCTCTCTCTCTCTCTCTCTCTCTCTCTCTCGGCACAGTATCAGAAGAATCCTAAACGGTTTGCTGAGGGTATCGACGGCTTCCCTACATGCGTGCTGTCAGCTCTCAGACGCTCACACGCAGCTCTGATATCTACAACAGATGTTTGCTGCTACTACACATAATGTGTTTGTTATATCACATACTGAAATAAATCATGTAAATAGTCTTGAATACATAGATCTTTAGTCGCTCATCTGCAGCATAATGCAGTACAGAAGAAGTGACATGAAGTTCAGCCTATTAGCAGTGAAACCAGTAATGCTTGCTTTTTCTAGCATTTTAGTATTATTTATTTCTTTTTTATTGATTATTATCATTAATAACTTCTGCATCTTGAAGGAGGCATTTGTTAAGAAGATGGATGAAACGTCTTTAGTTTTTGCAGGTGGCTCGTTCGTGATGGTTGTGGGGTTTGATGGGAGATTGAAGAAGCACTAAACTTTCTTTGGGAAAGTTTGAAGTCTGAAGTGCTTTCAGGACGTCCGAAGTGGACGACAGCAGCGAGAGCGTCTGAAGGCACGGTGACAGATGGAGAAACATCAGGCGTTTGTGTTCATCCAGCACAGCCGTGCGTGTCCCCCGTAAGATCTCATTTCTCTTGATATTGATTTATTTTAAGATCAAATAAAGGATACAAACCGTGTAATTTATAATTAAATATATAAATAATAATGGGGGGCTGGTTTTCTTCAAAGATTTGCCAAAAACCACAGGAGTTTGTTTTCATCTGGAACATCTGTCCCCTGATAATTTATTTATTTGTTTTATTTTTGCCTTTTTATTTTATTTTTTCTTCATTTATTTTTGGTTTTCCAGTAATAATAAAAAAGGCAAATAAGATCAAATAAAGGATAAAAATTATACAATTCATTATTCATGATAAGTGTGGGTCAAATCGATTGATCCCATCCAAAATAAAAGTTTGTGTTTGCATAATATATGTTTGTGTACTTTGTATAGTTTTATATTTATTTATATATTTAATAATATACATGTATATGATTTATATTGTATATTAATTTATATTACATATATTTCTTTAATATATACATGCATTTGTATGTATATATATATATATATATATATATATATAAATATACACTGTACACACACACACACGTTATGTGAACACACACTTTTATTTTGGATGCAAATGATCATTTTGACAGGACTAATATATATGTTTTCATAGATACAGTATATAGATAGATACACTGTATATATCCCAAATAATTAATATATTATTTAAAAGAATGACTGTACTTTACTGTGTAACATTTGTATGTAGAATATAACCATTAAATGTGCTTTAAATTGCATTTCACATGACTTAACTCTAATTTTAATGTCAATAAGTTGACATTTTTGTAAAAAGCAAATGCGTGTTTGAAATACAATCTAAAGAAACCAGTGTTAAAGAAACTTCAGTGTCGAGATGTATGTAATATCTCATGTCTCTTGTTTGTTAGTTTTGATTTTCCAGTAAAAATTCTAATGAGAATTAAGATTAATTGATTAATGACTTTGCACATTTTATTTTTTAACCATGATGCCATCAAGTAGTTGACATTTTTGTAAAAAGCAAATTCTTTATTAAAATCCAAACAATACATCATATTATTATGTACCATATTTCTAAAACAAAACAGTAAAAAACACAGATAAATAAATATATTCAATTTTTTTTAATGTCATTACTTCTTTTTGGAATCTGATTACATGCAATCAGTTTGGTGGTGTGTTGGTTTATAATAATTAGCCTAATTAATATTCAAGAAGCCAGGAAATTGACACCTAACAATCAGCTAGTTTACCTGGTTGGTGACTTTTTAAAACAAAGCCGTGCACAATGTTTTTGTGTTCTGTATCCTTCTCCAGGACACAACATACTCTCAGCTGTGGGCTCTTCCAGAACCTGCTCTCAGAGGAAGAGGATTTAAAGGGCAACCGGGAAGGAATCTGACTCCTTGTAAGAAATGCATAATGATGTTTCAAGCCTGATAGCTTGTAGAAAGGACCGGAGAGAGAGGAAAAGTAGAAGATAAGGATGTTTTCTGCTGAATAAATGTGATTAAAAATGTAACTCAAGAGCCAAACAGCATTGTAAAGGTTACGAATGCACGTCACGTCTGTTTGGTACGAAATCTGTGATAAGGTTTTTTCTCACAAACTCACTTCCTGTATTTTACAGATAATATGGGCTCAGCAAGACCTCTGATCACTAAATGCCAAGCCGGCTCCTGTCACTGTGCTGTATGACAGCTTAATAATGGCTTTCCCAGGTGCACGTCTTTATTTCACAGTAGATCACAGACCCAGTCCTGACCTCCTCAGGTCACATTCATGACGCCTGACAAAGCAGAGCCTTGACTCAAGTGTTCGGTGCTGCATTTTGCTTCTGGTTATTTTTCTTCAAACGTAAATATGACCCACAGAGAACAGATTCTTGTGCAGATCTTAGCTGGTCATGAACCACAGTTTCTGTCAAAACACCATAATCATTGCAATTATTGTAGTGTAAAACTAGTAATTTGAGCCATCTAGAAGCTGTTTTGCATTAATTGCTATCATTTTCTATCATCACTCAAAAACATCAACAGAAGTTTCCATTTATTCAAATATTTTAGTAAAAATGTATGTTGGGTTAGGTTAATAAGGCTGTTTGTTGTTATATTGAAAATGAATGAATGAATGCTTTGAAATGAATGATTCAGCATCGTTCTTTCATTTAGAGAACATTGTGTTTTCCAGCCAGTGGAAACATGTATTTATTTTTAGGTGTTTACAGTTTTTCGTCTTGCATTAAACCGTTGATCTAATTGGCTTCAGTGACAGTTTGGCTGAAAAGATAGTTCTTCGGATTGGGGAAAAATTAAAAACACTCTTTTAAGTCTGTACAGAAAATAACATGGAGATAAACATGGAGATATTTTTTTTTTTTGTTTATTGCAGCCTTTGGTGACATTCATTCATTTACAGTTTGTTTGTTTATGCATTTGTTCATTATTTTATATGCATCTTATGTATTAATGCATATTAATTAACATGTGCAATATGCATTAATTCATGCATTTATTTAATATGCATCTTTTTATTTTTATGCATTTATTTATTTATTTTATAAGCAACAATTTAGTTTATTTTTATATGCATTTTTTTCTATATGTAATCATTTAGTTAGTTATTTACGTTTACGTTTACGTTTTATTTGTGCCTTTTTTATAAGCATCTGTTTGTTTTCATGTGTATTTGCTAATTATATGCCTTAATTTAATTATCTACTTAACATCTTGAAAAGACGTGGAAACTCTAGTTGTCCTCACCAGTTAAGCTAAAAATTTAAATGATCTAAAGCAATTTATTAATCTTACTTAATGTCAGCATTTCCAAATATGTTATTAAAACCTATATATGTTCATATTATTTAATGGACCTGAGCTAAAATAAACTAACATAAATATGTAACTATCAATGAACAGAAGCATTTTGATTTCATGTAGACAAAGATTAATATACACTGTAACAAATGCATTGGTCATTCTTAGTTCATGTTTTAACTAATAGATGACTTATAAAACCAATGCTGTGCTACCAGAAAAGAGGTTAAAATTATACCATTATTAACGTGAAAAGAAGTACATTCCTTCAGTATTGCATGCGTAATTTATTGAAATAAGTGAGCAGTGAGTCTCCTCACAGGCGGCTTCCAGAACTCTGACGGCTAATAGGAGATTATGTGCCATCTTTGACATTCATGCACCCTTTTCAATAGAACGCCGCTCATTATGGGAGGAATTACGCCCATTTTAGCACCTAATCGTGTGGCAGAGGAATTAGCAACGAAAGCAAAGAAAGCACATTTCATGCTTTGGCTTTTATACAGGCAGAATTACTGCGAGGGCCTTCAGCACTAATGTCATGTAATTACCATTAACATTTAGACAACAGGAAAGTCACCTGCAGAAGTTTGTAAGCTTACAGTGCAGTAGAAAAACCATCTGAAATAGCTGTGGTTGTAAGATGATGCTGGTAACCCCTCGTTTGGGGAATAAATGGAGTCGTTTGAGTATCCTTTTGAAAAGTGAATGAAAAGGACATGAGCTATTACGCCGCGGTTTGAAAGAAAAGCCCAACTTTTTAGAAGCCGCTCAGCGCGCTGACATTTGCTTGGAAATTGAAAGGCATTTTAGAGGCTGAGAGTGACCTTTGCGCGAGATGTGAATTATCTCCCACACATCTATTCATGTGATGGCTTGCGTGTTATGAATAGGCTCATAGCTGCCAGGGTTGGCCTCCACTTTCGCCGGTTATAGGAGTAACCTCACCTTCGCACACGAGTGCTGGGTCTGCGCATGACGGGACAGAGACATTGCTTTGGCAAGATTGTGCTTGCCGTTTCATGTGTAGTTAGGGTACGTGTGGATGAGGTTTTAAGCATCCTAAACAGAAGCCCACTCTGCCTGAACAAACCCACCTGAGAAATGAGTTTGTAGGGAGACTGGGTTCTGTAGAATTGTGTCTGGGACTAATTCAGTTGAATGGATCATTTCAATAATCCAGCATGGCCAAGGAGGTCAGACACACATATATATGATAAAGAACTAATAGTTTGTATTAAATATATATATTTGGACATTGTGATGCATTCAGTTGATTCATTGAATCTTAATTTTTATAAATCTGACATTATAAGAGGTGGTATTTATTGGTGGTATCAAATGTGACAGTAAAGGCATGTAAAAAAAAACTTTACATTATATATATATATATATATATATATATATATATATATTTATATATATTTATAAATATATATTGTTTTGTTTTGTTTTTCAATTAAAGAATCCTAAAAAAAAATCCACAAACACAAATTCCACAAAAATATGAAGCTCAATGACTCTTTTCAGCATTATAGTGGCATAATTTTAAGTGTATTTTTGAGCAGCAAATCAGCATATTAAAATATATCAGAAGGAACATGTGACACTGAAGACTGGATCAATGATCATCACAGGAATAAATAACATTTTTAAATATTCCCAAATCGGAAACAATTATTTTAAATGGTAAAAACATAATATTACTGTTTTTACTGTAGTTTATATCAAATAAATGCAGTCTTGGTGGGCAGACCTCATTACATTGAAGTATTATATAGTATATCTAAATGTGCATATACTTATATCTGGGGGGCTCCAGCACTTACAAAATGTTTTACTTCTATGTGAGTGAAAAAAAAAAATTAGCCAAGGACTGGATAAGAATATATTACCAGCTCTAGTCTAATCTAATGCCTCACACACACACACACACACACACAGAGAGACACAGTCTGATGTGAGCCGGTGCAAGTGTCAGGATCCCCATCAGCGCCTGAGGGCTGGGAAACTCTTCCTTTTTCTCTTAATTAGCTCACTGGAATAATTTTATTGCCTTTTTTCACTAGAACAAGTCATAAGCTAAAAACAGCAGGAGGCCTCGGGAACCTTTTTCATAAAAGCTCCCTGAATTCACAAAAGAGTTTCCTTTAAAAAAAAAAGGGTACTTTCTAAAATTCTAAAGAAAAACATGCTATTTTGTGATTCCTTTGCTCCCATTACTTCACAATTTCTTCAGAAATTGTACGAGTCTAAATTTATTCTGCGTCCCAGGAGGCGGAGATTTCTATTTACTGTAAGGGTCAGATTTTCCTCGAGGTACGCTTGGCTACAGCGGATCGTTTCCCTCTTGGAGAACTAAATTGGGCTCATCGATCGGATGGCTAGACTTAATTACGTTTGATTTTCTTCAGGTTACTTCCTGTTCTGATAGTCATCAGTCATCGCTAACGAGCGGCTCGTTGTTAAGACGGTGGTTCTATCGCCGTGGTGATGGATTCCAAAGTCTGATTGGCTTGTTATGCATTTAGGAGATCGAGTTGAAACTATTGATCATTTGGCTAAAAGCGCAGTCTAATGGGCCTCAAAGACACTGAAGCTTGTTGTTTTATGTTTCAAGATGTCTGTGTTTTATCTCTGGATTCTTCCACACTAGAGTAATTGCAGCAGAGTAAGGAGCAGATCTGAGGATTTCCACCCACATGTTCATTAATGAGACAGATTTCAGGATTTCAAGCGATCCGAGGGCAGATTCTAGATAAAGACCAAGATGTTTCATGTAGACATCAAGTGCAGATTTATTCAAATCATCTCCATCTGTCTTTTCTCTCTCTCTCTCTCTCTTTTTTAAATGTCTATTTCTCCAAGTTCCCTCCCAATTCTTTTTTTTTTTTTGCTAAACTATGAGTTATGCTTTTATTTTCTGTTTTAGTAATTGTTAACCAGTGAAGATTTATTTCATAGATGTTAAATCTGTAACATCTTTAAGATTTCACTAGATTTTTTCCCCCACTGAATTTTTATTTTAACATTTTGCTCGATTTTTTTAGTAAGAAACATTTGGAAACCTGTTTTCACAGAGCTTGCAAGAACTCTAAAGCTTGACAGTAAAACTTTTTCAAGTGAAGAAATTAAAATGCAAGTTAGACAATATGCATTGCAATTACAATATCTACCAGTAGGGGCTAACCCCCAAAGCTAACTAGCTAAATATTAACCCTTTGAGCAGTCAGGCCCCAAGGAAGTCGACCGGAAGTTGAAGTCGGCTGCGTGCTGCCATCTTGTAGCAGAACTTCACTTGCGTTAGCATTCCAATTGAGTCCCATTCATTTTGGCGTCACTTTGACAGCGAATAACTTTACATCTGAGGCGTTTAAAGACTCTGTTTGTCCATTATTTATTTCTAAAGACACACGACAATGTATAAAGGGCTCCATTACCTTCTATGTTACATTATGGCCCCATAGAAACAGTTTTTGTAAAAATAGGCTAACGATTGCGTCATAACCACTCATCTCTCTGTCGCATTACCGTACAGACAGGTGGAGAAGCTCGCAGGCAATTAACTTAATATAGCGTACTGGCATTACATTTTAAAATACTATACAAAATAATTAATCAGATTACTTACTCCTGCTCACTCACAACAAAGAACTCCCCGCTCAAGCTCGCCGTCTCTGCAAGATTAACTATGGCAGTTTGCACGCACAGCCACTAGAAGATTTACATCTGTCAGACAGGTTGCTGACGTCGTCAAGCTTCGTTTGAGTCTGCGCGGCAGAAACGGAAGTGCTAAAAAACGCTAAAAATGGGCTTCATTTGTCTCAATTGAGTTCCAATGGGGTCGCTGTGTCCATTTCTTTTACTGTCTATGAGAGCAGTTGTATAGTATGTTCCTAATGTATTATAGGTTGTTAGTTATTGGCTGATTCTCAAGTTCTCAATATACAGTAAGCTGTAGATGTGAAATAGTAAGGACTCTTGTGATAGCAACACCATAAGTAATATTAGGTCTCAAATATAAATTCAAACATACACTTCTGTTCTCACTCGTCTTTTCTTACTCTTGAGCGGATGGCTTCTGTTCAAGCTTTACTCAGTTAGCCATGTGAAAGACAAGGCCTATTCCCTGCTGTCTGTGAAACATTTTCCAGCTTGGAGTGAATCACTCGTCAAACACTGAAATGGTGTACGGTCGCCAGGGTCTCGCGGCTCCCTCATAATTTGTTCAGTTTGAGAGCCGCAATCTGTGTTGGCACAGCAAAAAGTCATGATTCCCAACAAAAACAAAGTGTGCATTGTGCAGCCTTCTCTTTAGGGCGCTCATGTTCATTATGATTGTACCTCATCTAATTAAGCCACGATATTTCTACAGTAATGTTGGCTTTGTTTACCAGCTCTGCTCCAAAACCAAGAGGCTTGCTTTTATATTGTCTACAAAATACCTCATAGTGACTGAACTCTCGGCATACCACTGTTGGGAACGTTACTTTACAAAAGTAATTAGTTATAGCTACTCACTACTTGTTCCAAAAAGTAACTGAGTTAGTAACTGAATTACTCTATAATAAAAGTAACTCGTTACCAGGGAAAGTTACTATTTGCGTTACTGGTTTTTTTTTTTGTTTGTTTGTTTTTTGCAGTTTTCACAAGTCAGTTGAATTGAGTAGAACAGGTGTTCGTACATAACTTTCAATATTTATTGCACGTCAACAGACAGCAAGAGTTTTATCCTGCACTTCAAGTATTATCTTTGTAAGAAAAGTGTTTGGGGCACTAGCTTTGTAGATGCGTGTCACACATTGCATGTACACATTACATGCACGTCCTTGCCTTTGACCACAATGAATTTGAAGTAGTGCTTATATATCTCCGCCTTGAAAATGCCAACTTTTCATCGGATTGCTCCTGACTCGCCATCGCTGCTGCTAATCTCTGTGTAGCTGTTGTTTATGTCTGTTTGGCGCCACTGGCGCTGCCGCGTGTGGCGGGATGTGTGTAAAAACACTGGCTCTGATTGGCTACCATGAAACACATGACTCTGCCTTATCCAATCATAATCGCTTATCTCGTTATTAACCCACCTGCTCACTCGCTGTGTGAGCCAGGGGTGCGCTCGGATTGCATAGTTTATTAAATCAATGCACAGTAACACACCGCATTTAAGGTTTAGTAACGTTAACGGCGTTGAAACGACGGGAAAAGTAATTAGTTAGATTACCCGGTTACTGAAAAAATAACATAGTTACCTAACGCCGTTCTTTTAAACGCTGTTATTCCAAACCCTGTTGCATACACATAAAAAAAGAGTTCCTCATGAGGCTAAACAATTGATATTAGCATGCTGCTTTGCTAAAGACATCGCTGCACTAATATAGTTAGTAATGGTAAGTTAGTGTAGAGTTGTGACTTGATAATATGTATGATGCTATGATGAGATTGTGTATACTATATATATATGTGTGTGTGTGTGTGTGTTTGTGTATGTATATACATATATACAATTATCATTTATTGATTTTAACTTTTTCTTTACATTTTTAAATGTATGTATAGATGTATGTATAGATATAGATACTTGATGAATTCTTTACAGTGAGTATGTTGCAATGAATTATTGGATCGTCTTCTCTCTAATGGACACATAAGGTGTCTTATAAGGAAAAAGATAATGTTGTTGCCTTTTGGAGTAGCATCTGTGTGTTCTTATGATGTTTTAAATCACTACATTTGTAGCTGCTGTTTCACTGACGGAGGTGAATTCAGTTCAGTGTGCTTACAGGAGTTTGAAGATGATGCACTTTTTCTGGAAACTCATCTAGTGAACGAGTGAACATGTGGGCCAGACTGACAGGACACCCTGAAGAGAGAGACACATCAGTTCAGGTTAGTCAGACAGTTTGTCTGGTGATGCCACAGGCTGTGTGGGAGATCTGCGTGTGTGTGTGTGTTTATGTGCTTTCCACCTCACTACATTTACCATTTCCTGTTACCATGTTTCCTTTCAGAGTCATGCTGTCAATCCAGCACCAACCTGGTGCTCCAGCATCCGCTGACCTTCGTTCATCTCCAAGGATGTGAGAGCTAAGGGAGCAGTTCTCCTCTCCACCTTTGCTCACAGGCGAGTTTTCTTTCTGTTTGAGTCTGTTCATTAAGCTCTACAGAAACGGCAGGATATCGAGTGTCCTGGTGCGTCTTCTGAAAGATTCCCCAGGGCAACACACCATCAGAGATCCCATTAATGGATTTACACTTCATTAAGCGTTTGACCAAAATCCATTTTTAAAAAGAGGCCATTATTTAAAATCATTTTGGTGTATTTAATCTCAATCTTTGGTGGTGAACACTGAGTAAAATAAAATAAAATAAAATAAAATAAATCTTATTTTTCAGTACAAATGTAAAGAAGGATATAAAACAACAACAAAACATAGTTTTATTATATTAATTCATGATTTAATTTGTATATGTATTTATGAAAAATTAAAAACATCTGCCAATAATCTTGTTTTTCCTTTGAATTAAGATTATTTTTCTGTCCAAACTAACTGATTTGTTTGTTTTTTGATTTTAGCATAAACTTCCTCCATTTTAATATATTTTTTTGAAGAAAAAAAAAGTTTTAAAATAAGTTATAGACATGGCTTTTTTTATTTTCTCTGGCCCAAAATGTGGTGGTTCTAATAATTTGAATATTTATTGAAATGTAGGAGGCATCTTAAAGTGAGCTGAAATGGAAATATTCCTGTTCTTATTGTGCATGATTCATCAGTGCATGTTAAAAGATTGGTTTCATTACCAAAAAAAGATTGGTTTCATTATCTTTGATCAAAATGTAATAACTTTCTCTGGCTTTGAACCGATTTTCCCTTTCTGCAGACACAATCAATGCACTCCTACAATGTTCAGTTTGAAAACTATAATTATGACATGCTTTCAAGTCATTTTCATTATAATAAAATGTTGTGTTGTACAAAACTCTTCATTTCCTAACAAAGTCAGGAAGCTTTTAAGAGCAAATGCACCAAATGTAATTAACACGTTGTGTATTTTAGCATTAGTAAAAATTTATTTTCTATCTTAATTTTCATTATAATTGAGGTTTTAATAGTTTTGTTGTGTATTTTATAATTTTTTATTACTAATAATAAATATGTATGTCTACATAGAGTTCTCGTTGTCAAATTTTAGTGGTTTTATTACTACAACTTAAATGAAAATGAGAAATTTTGCCTTGGCAGCTAGATGACAAAATTAATAAATTAATATTTATGATTAAATAGCTGTGCTCATGTTTTAACTCAAATGTTTCAGTTTGTCCATTAACATCTTGTGTAATTATCATTCTGGTTTTAGCAGATGCTGGATGGCTCTCTGGTGTTTATCTGTTAGGAAGTTTTGGGAAACTCACACATTTAATTGGGGACTAATGTTGTCTGAGGTGTTGCACACTGTTCTCTAATTTTTAATTTCACTTCCTACAGTTTGTTAATTCTCAGCATCAACGAGAGCTGAAATAACCCTGATGAGATAATTAATGTGAGCAATTAAGGCTTATCAAATAGTACTACTGTCAAAGTGTTAATGAGATGAGGAAAAACCAATGCACAAACCTGCGGCGCTGCGTCCATACATTCTTCAAAACAACATTCTCCACATCCTATTTAAAATTTTATTATGAAATAACTTCAGTTATGTGCACTATATGTGCACCACAGAGTATGCACTATTTTTTTTTATAAATTTGCCATCATATGCTCACTTAGAAATACTCTTTAAAACACTAACAATTGAATAATAATGTTAAATATTATATTTAGCAAATATAAATGCAGATAATTGAACTATAATTGAAATAATTTAATTTACTTCTGGCATTTGAAGCGACTGTTTTATTTTTAGTTTAGTTTAGTTTAGTTTAGTTTAGTTTAGTTTAATAAAAAATATGACCTTAATGTTATCAGTTATTGGCCATAAAAGAAAATAAATATTGGTTGAAATATCAAAATAATGATATTTATAAATTTGATATTTTAGTATAAGTTTTAATGCTAGTTACTGGTTTTCTAATTAAGCTATGATTTTTTTTCTTTTAATAATTTCATTATTATAAAATAATAATGTTATTTTACCATTATTTATATAATTGGCCTTTTGTATTACATTTTCAGTATGCATTTTGTTTGTTTTATTTAACGATTTTATTTTATTTCAGCTTTACTGCAATTACAGAAAAAAAAACAACAACAATAACCACACTAATTAGAAAAAGTAACTTGTTGTAGTGAGAAATCTGACAGTGGAGACGTGGTCAAGCGCTGCAGCTATCAGGATTCCTGTGTCTAATCTCTCCTCTCTCTATTTATAAATGAGTCTGAAGATACGGCTTGACTCGAGTGAGTTTGAGTGTTATCTAAACCCCTGAGACGATATACAGTTGATATCACCGTTCAGACGTGATTAGATTCACGTGGTTATATTTTTATGGTAATGTTCAAATTTACATATATAAGCTCTCTGTATTCTTTAAAAATATAGTAAAATTGGTTCTGACTTTAATTAGGACCGGAGTGTCTCAGGGGAATCTCTGTATGATAGTACCTGTTCCGTGGAGGGCTGTGATTGGCTGAGGGCAGGTGTGCCGCTCTGTGATTGGCTGGAGAGAGCTGTGCAGTGTCTTTGATCAAGCAGCTGCTGTGGATAAGCAGAAGCATGTGAATTATCTTAAGAGGTGCACCAGCAGGACTGCACTCACGCTGCCAGATCACTCGAGCATCAGACCGTCATGTACAGTGTCTTCATTAATAACAACAACTTTATCTTAGCTGATAACTAGCAGCAAATGGCAATTTGCAGTTTGCTTGGCTTGTGTAAAAACCAGCGGCGCTTCTACTTGTGCATGGAGTACATTGTGTGCTTTGGCAAACTGAGCAATTAGATATTAAGTGGTAAAAAAAATTACCACTTTTAACATTAGAGGCATTTGTTTTCTCAAACTCTTTTTCTTATTATAAAGACTTTTTATATTTCAAAATGCTGTTCTTTTTTTAACAAAAGGATAACTGTTTTCAACACTGATAATGTTTCTAAATCAGCATATCAGAGTGATTTCTGAAGGATCATGTGACATTGATGACGAGTAATTATTTTAAAAATTCAGCTTTACATCATAGGAATAAACTTCATTATAAAATATATTATAATTATTTTAAATTGTAATGATATTACACAGATATTCTATTATTTATAATATATTATGATTATGTTATTTATGATTATATTATTATATAATTATTCAGGATATTATGTAATGTTATAATATTGTAATTTATTATTTTTTAGACTTTTTAGATTTATAGACTGAGCACAAGAGACTTCATTACAATTTATATATATATATATATATATATATATATATATATATATATATATATATATATATAGATAGATATATATATATATATATAGATAGATAGATATATATATATATATATAAATATTCAATATTAGACATTTTATTATATACAAATACATAACATAAAAAATATTATTAGAAATACTAAAATAATACATTTTATAAAATTATAATTTTAAATTAATATAAAAAAGTGTGTCACCATAATCAAGTATATATTAAATAATATTTTGTTTAATGCCATCTTTATCATACTATCAAAGCCGCTATCCACAAAATCATCATCAACACCAATACCTGTATTAAATTATTATTTTTTTAATAGGATAAAATTAGCAATATAGCTACTGCATATTAAAAAAAATATTAATTAAAAACTTAATATTTAAAAACTGTGACCCTTAACATAGAAGAATGTTAGTGTGCATGAATATAAAAAAAAAAAATTATCAGTAAACTTTCTCTCTAAAGAAAATGAAAAAATACTGTTATCATAGCTTAATAAAAAAAGCATTTATATATTACATTGTTTATTATCCAACTTTTTTCTATTTGAAAATATACAGCATTAGCATTGCTTTGTTAGCACAATAATACATCAAACCATTGCAGACATCAACCATTTATGGATTTGATTTCAGCAGACGCCACTGTCAAACACTGTACTTCAACTTTATTGTTTGGGTAGATGGATTTATGGATAGCTGTAATGTAGAGATGAGGAGGAATATCAGTCCTGGACTCCATCAACAATGAGACGACAGAGCGGAGAAAATCTGCATAAACAACAAAGCACAGCCTCCAGCCATCAGAATCCAATCCCAGCCGCTCAGAGGAACAGGAAATGGACGTCTCTGGGTTGTGTCTCTTCTCGCTGTCTGTCTGTGTAATGGGATTAAAAGGCCAGATCTGAGCGCTGTCATGCAGTTCTGCTAGAATAGACTCCAGAGCTGCAGGAGCTCCTGCTCTTGAGTTTGGACGAGCCAGACACGTTTGAATCGGGTTTTTTTAAAAGTCAAAATTAAAGTATTAATCTGCAGTTTTCATTTTCCCAGCATCCGTGAAAACCCACGCTTGCTAGAACAGCACATCTGCCCTTAATAGCTGGAAATCCTTTTCAGTCGCGAAATCCTTTGAGTCATGGACGCTGGATTTTCCTCCATTCCGAGGGGTTTGGGATCCTTGGTAAAAAAAAAAAACATTTGTGGCAGATTTTGGTTTCTGAGCCAGAGTTATCATAGGCCCAATCCCAATTCTACCCCTTAGCCCTTTCCCTGTCTTGATTCTCTTTTGGTTGGAGGGGTAGGGGGAAGGGGAAGGGCCAGATAGCCCTTCAAACAAAGATTCGGGACCACACTTCAAATGAAGGGGTATGAATTATCTCGGAAACATGGCTGCTACAGCGAATATGTGAACAAAAGGCACATAAATGTAAGCTTTTTTGGCATAAATAAAGATTTTAACGAAAAGTAATCATTTGTTTTATGTTACATTCAATTGTGAGTTCATAGCTATTAATGGTCATGTTACTCAAAATCGCTAATATTTGCTAACGTCATATCATTACAGACTATAGTGCCACAACGATAACTGCCGTAGACATTGATGGGGGCTAATGCCCCCAATAATTAGAAATCACTAAACCATTTTCTTAAATATTGCCTATTCAAGAGAGAGAGAGAGAGAGAGAGATGGAAGTTGCGTGTATTCGCGTCTGTGCGTTTATCTTTTTAGAGTGAGTTTACTTAAAAACTGCGATTGTATCCTTTCGGCGCTGGATAATATAATGTAGCGATTCAGTATTTAAACTGTATTTAATGAAAGTCATGGGGCAGTGTTGACAAGTTTGTTTTCTCCTGGATGTGTGATCTGCGTGATTTCTGATATGTGTGTGTGTGTGTGTGTGTGTGTGTGTCAGTAAGCAGCTCATTAATACAGAACGATAATTAAAGTCTCTAATGCACATCAGTATATGTGTGTATTGTAAGAGCTAGACGATGAACGCTGATGACGTGTGACGTCATAGTAGTGGTGTCCCAATCCTTAGGGGAATATTGTCTCCCTTACCCCTTCACACTCTGTTTCAAGGGACAAGGGGAAGGGGTATAAAATAGAATTAGGATTGGGCCTTATTATACAGTAGTTAACTAAAACCAAAAAAAAAAAAACATTTGTAAATGTTTTTTTTAAATAAGTCGTTGCTGAAGCAACTAACTTTTTTCATTTAGTTTAAAGGATTAGTTCATACCAAAAATTAAAAATCGCTGAGAATTTCCTCACCATGTAATGAACAAACCCATAAAGACGGTTTTAATCTTAAACTGTCACTTCCAGGTTAAATGTCTTGTTTCATAATATTGCTTTCTTCTATGAAATAGTCATCTTGTATGAATCAGGAGAGAGATATGCTCATATCAAACATCGTTTACAAGCCAAAACCATTCTTGACAATTATGTCTGTGGATTTTGATGTGAGAAGACAACAGGAGATGGACTTTTTCACTGGAGGAAGTGTTATTATGAATTATATGGATTTCTATTTTGACCAGACTGTTTAAAGTTCAAACACATTAATGATGGATTTGTTTCTTACAAACAAAAGTCACTTCACTTCACAAGACATTTACTGATGGACTGGAGTGGTGTGGATTATATTGTATTGTTTTTATCAGCTGTTTGACTCTCATTCTGACGGCACCCATTCACTGCAGAGCATCCACTGGTGAGCAAGTGATGGAATGGATCACAATAATGGAACATTTCTCCAAATCTGCAAATTTTTATTTTGGTATGAACTGTTCCTTTAACTTGATCTATTAAAACAACTAAAAACAGAAAAGATGATGATGATAATAATAATAATAATAAAACTATATAGACATTTAGAAACAAACAAACCTAAACAAAAATAAAAGATTAATTCAAAATATGACTAAAAACGGCAATAACACGGCGTGTCACTCTTTTCTGAAGCTCTAGAGGTGGCTTGAACATATACTGGGATGACAATCACCTGAGATCTTATTTTATGTATTGTGTTATTAGCGTGTTATTAGCGTGTTATTAGCCGGCTGGTGTTCATTCACGTGCAGTTTCTCATGAGAGCTCTTAAAGTTCACTTTGTTCGTTGTGCATCTGTTCTGATGAGGGGACTAGAGCGTCTTCAACATGATTACTGTGACATTTAGTTAGAAACAGCCTACCTTTGTCTATTTCTGCCACTGAAGATCTTGGCAGCAGGATCCTCACTGGCAAATGTCAGATTGTGTTATTGTTTACTGGGACTCATCAGCGGGATTCATTAAACACCAGCCTGGTCTGAGAGACACTCGGGACTCCAGATCAATCTCAGGGATCTTCCTTTGGTTTCACCTCCAGAGAAAATGTGATTGGTCCGCAAACATGTGACCCAAAACAGATTTTAATCATTACAATTTATGCTTTTTATTTTTTATATAATGTTGAATGGCTATATTGCTCATTTTAATCTAAGAAAACAATTAAATTCTTAAAAATCATAATTTAATAAAGGTGTCGGTGATGCTTTTGGTAATAGTGCCTCGGATAGTTATTTAATGATAAAGACTGGCATTTGAGAAAATATTTATAGTTATAAGGTATACTTTATTATGGTGTTTTTATTTGTTATTAATAGACAAAAATAATGTATTTTATTAACGTTTATATATTTATATATAATACGATTATTTGTTTTATATATTCAATAGTTTTCTAAATAATCTAAATAAATAGTCTCATGTGCTCACCGAGGCTGCATTTATTTGGTCAAAAATAGGATAAAAACAGTAATACTGTGATAAATTATTTGTAATATATTAATATATATTAATATATTATAAAATGTAATTTATTCCTGTGATCAAAGCTGAATTTTCAGCATCATTACTCCAGTCCTCAGAGTCACATGATCCTTGAAATCATCCTAATATGCTGATTTGCTGTTATAATATAATATAATATAATATAATATAATAAAGGCATCTTTGAGATATGCTTCCTTTACATTAACTTGAGGCTTCAGTGTTATTTTTATTTAAATGTAATTATTATATGCATGTGCTATTATCCTGATGAAATTACACCAGGGGTCAAAGGTCATGGCATGACCGAGAGATTTCTACCAACATGTTAAGCGTTCATGTGAGATTGCAATTGTTATCTATGGACTGAAAAGCTGATAATTATTATTTTATTTGTCTACTGTAAGGACTGCACCTCCTGTATATTAGTTTTGACTGATTTATGTTCTTGTTACATATAATTAAGCGGAAGCTGTTCTCTTCCGGGATTCATTATAAAAGCGCTGGCAGAATGAGTTGATTTAATTCTTTATATTTTGACACACATATGCTAATGTGACAGTCCAGTGCTTCAGAATCTCTGGTTCCTTCTATTTCAGCTAATTATTGATGTGTGATATAAATACACATCTACACAGATGGATGTCGACTCTTCCCGAGTGCCTTAGCAACTGGTGTCTCACAATACAAGTTTCTCACAGTTTCTCGCCCACCACCAAACTCTGGCCACCGCAGAGAGCCAAAGATTCACCTCAGCGATATTTGTTCAGCTAAATTTGGTTCGACTCCGATGGCACTCATACAAAACGTCTTAACTGATATTCATCTGTGGCTAAAAAATAAAAATAAAAATAATAACAACCACAAAATCTTTTAACAGAACAATAGTTTGAAGATTTTACTCCGATGTTATAGTCTAGATAGTAAATGCATATATAGAGAGAGACAGAGAGATTTTAATATATATTATAATTTAATTTTACATATTAATATAATTTTGTATTTTATTAGCTTGTATTGAAAATTGCATCAAGGTTTTGTGTGTTATTCAGCTTTTAAATTATTTTAAATTAAATTTCATTTGTTAAAATTCTTTATTTTAGATAATTGCTGTAACTTTTATTGCAGATTAGTCTCAAAATGGTCCATCAGTTCTTCTTTTCCTTTTAAAATGCAGCTTTTAAAATTATTTGTTAAAATTTTAATCTTTACATTTTTTTATGTATTGAAAATGTAAACTCTTTATACAATTTGTTACATATATATATATATATATATATATATATATATATATATATATATATATATATATATATATATATATATATATATATATATATATATATTGTTCCATAGGAAGGAGTGTGGAGGTGTTTGTAGAAATAGACAATATACACTGTATGGGTCAAAATTATAAAAAAAAAAAAAAAAAAAAATGTATGCCAAAAATCATCAGGATATTAAGGATTAAGGATATTAAGATCATGTTCCAAACTTCATTTTTGATTAGTAATATGCATTGCTGAGAACTTAATTTGGACAACTTTAAAAGTGATTTTCTCAATATTAAGATTTCTTTTTTCACCCTCAGATTCCAGATTTTCAAATAGTTGCATCCAAATATTGCCCTATCATAACAAACCCATTAACCCATACATCAATGGAAAGCTTATTTATTCAGCTTTCAGAAGATGGATTAACTCTCAATTTGCCATAACGGCTTCTCAACGTCCAGGAAATGTTGCATCTTCATTGCGAATGAAGAGACGTGGAGACATGCAGTGCAGTGTGTCAGAAAGGTCTGGTGTGGAAGGTTAAAGAAGTAGACAAAAGGATAAAAAAAAAGTTTACATCAGAGAAGAGGGTGAAGATCATGACCTGTGATACTGTCTGCATGAGCACAGAGCTCAAATCCTTCCTGTAATTAAGTCTGTCTTTAAACTAACTTCTTTATTTAGTGAAAATCTTACACTTGTAATCTCCAGGAGGTTTTACGATGGATTTGAATGGAAATATACAGTAGCGTTTTACTAAAACATAATTAGATTGATAAGAATGCGCAAAACCATGCCAAAATGAGAGATTCATCAAATATTTATATTATTATTTATGTACGCGTCAGTTTGTAGATGTTTTGAACATGCCCGCCAAAAACTGCATGAATGTCTGTGACCCATAATAACCCCAAAAAACTGCAGGATGGTTCATGTGAAAGAAGATAACCACGTGACACTGCTGCCCTCATGTGGTGAGGGAGTGTATGCGTGACTGTATATGATTATTTCGTTTAATAATCGAAATACAGCTGCTGATTACACTTGTGGTATTATTTATTTTATTAAAGTTAGATATTTAAAGATAGACAATGCCAATACGCAGATAGAGATTAAAGTATTATAAATTAGCACGAATTAAGTCGTGGAGCTGTCTATGCTGATTAAATGTAAAGGCCGCGGTTTATTATGATACTTGGTAAAATAAGGAAATACACTATATATTAATATACATCAGTGTAAAGTCAAGATTAATTTGTTAACAAGAGACATTCGTAAATCGCGCTGTTAAGCGTTTTACATCATCATTTACATATTGTATAACTAGTAATATAAATTTTGTAAGTCTTCTTATCTTTCACAAAGAAATCAGTCTCCGTAAAGACCGTCAAAAATTGCCAGTGCCGACTATATTTCAAGTCGTCACGGCGGGGTATTGGGTAAAGTTTTCAATTAGCAATAATCGCGCCTCGGATAAACCTCATAGGCTACGATACTGCCACTGCGCAAAGCTAAAGATTAGTAGTCTGACTGTCAATATTAGAGCGAGCACGCCGCGCGTTACAGAGACGGTGAGGAGATGACGCTCACAGCGAGCTGACCAACCGACAGACGGAGAGGACACGAGTATGCAGATCAATCTGGCTCTGTGTTTAGATAATTGAAATAAATAAAAAAATACCATTTAATTTTTTTTTTGTCATTCTACCTTCGCGGTGGATCATGGGAACGTCATGACGTAGGAGAATCGTACGTGACATCCCGGCTACGTAAACGTCATTCTGGTGCAGTATATGTAACCACCGCTAGATGTCAGCAACAGATTAATTATGAGAAATGTGACGTACTTGAAAAAGAGGCTACAAAAATCTGTCCCGTTTATATTATGTAGGATTTAATGTTACTGTAATGTGTATAAGTATTAAAATGTTTAGAAGTGTCTTTTTTTAATTGTTTGCATAATAATACATTTATTCCGCTTTTATGCCCCTTATTAAACATAAAACAGCATTACTAATTAAAACCGTATTCTCTCCCAAGAAACATTTATACATGTTTTTTTATTTATTCTTTTATTAAAAAACATGGAATATTTCTTGATTAATTGCTTTTTCATTAAAATTAACACAGCACCTCGGGCGACTGTGGAAAATTAAATAAAATGTACTTTTTGGATAATATAGCAGTAATATTTCCATGAAATAAAATAAAAATTATTTCCATCTTAAAAATATATTAACCAACAAATTAACCAATCTTTTTCTTTTTCATTGTTTGCACACTAATATATTTATTCTGCTTTTTGTGCATCTTAATAAACATAAACCAGCATTACTAATTAAAACAGTATTCCCTCCAAATAAACATGTTTGACAAAGTATTATTTATTTATTTATACACTTATTTTTTACGAAGCGACATATATGGAACATTTCTGAATAAATTGCTTTTACATTTAAATTAGCACACTGCGCGATTATGTAAAATTATAAATAAAAAAATACCTTTTTAATTATATAGCATATATATTTTATAATATATAATTATATTATTATGATAAAATTTTTATTTTCATCTTAAAAATATTAACCAAAATATGATTCATAATAATAAGTATTATTATTGTCATTGTTAATAACAATTGTATTATTAATATGATTATTATTATCAGTTATTTTAGTTCAGCAGAGTTGGAGTGAGTTGTTGAGGGATTGACAGTCATTGTGCTGATGCTGTTTCTGATGTGATGTCAGCACTTTGACTGACAGGCTGAAGTCCTGGCGATCAGCAGAACCTTCCATCACGAGGAGGATCTGCAGCTCTCACACTGACCTACATAACCTAAACGATCCGCCCTTCCATCCTTTAAACTCATAAATCATATAAAGATAAGAACTTACTCAAACCATTCTTTCCACTTCTACCAAACGCATCCTAAGGTTTCCAGGGCTGATAAATGAAGGACCCATCCGTCTTTGATTTATTGTAAAACGCTTTCTCTCTCCACAGTGTTTGTCATCGATGTCACTGCACACTTAAATCTCTTTTTAGAGGAGGAAAGATGTGATGTCAGTGCTATTCTGAGTTTCTGTTACTTACTCGAATGTATTTGTGACCAGTATTACCTCTGTTTGGGCGCAGGGGGAAGTCTGACGTGATAAGGCGCGCTGAAGTTCACAGCATATGAGAGGCGCCCGAGGGCCCCGTCAGTCCTGCTTTGATTTGGATCCGGATCCTGATCTCTGGGCTGGAAATAGAGACTATACCAGATGGCAGTGTATCTGCACCCGGCCCACTCCAGAGAAACATTCCTCATGTCATGGAAGGATTTCACACCATTTCATAACTCCGCAGAGAAGTACTGAATTACCTTAAGATTTAACGTTTCTTACTATAGTTAAGTTATTTGTTAATAGTGCAAATAAATATGGGGAAAATATACTGTAAAGGTTATGGAGTGTGGTTTATGTATTTACTTTTTCATATTATTAAATATTTTTAGTAATAGTTAGTGTGTTACATAATACAGTTATTATTAATCTGTTACTCATTGTTATCATAAAACCAATATAAATAATATTTAATTTATTAATATAATAATTAATATTATTACATAATCATTACTATTCATATTATATTGATAGATTACATTATATTTAATCTTTTTAGGGAGCAATTATATTGCAAAGAGCAAACGTTTTATTGTACAAAGCCGATTCCAAAACAGTTGGGACACTGTACAAATTGTGAGTAAAAAAGGAAAGGAATAATTTACAAATCTCATAAACATATATTTTATCACAATAGAATATAGATAAAAGATCAAATGTTGAAAGTGAGGCATTTTGAAATGTCACGCCAAATATTGGCTCATTTTGGATTTCATGAGAGCTACACATTACAAAAAAAAGTTGGGACAGGTAGCAATAAGTGGCCAGAAAAGTTAAATGTACATATAAAGAACAGCTGGAGGACCAATTTGCAACTTATTAGGTCAATTGGCAACATGATTGGGTATAAAATGAGCCTCTCAGAGTAGCAGTGTCTCTCAGAAGTCAAGATGGGCAGAGGATCACCAATTCCCCCAATGCTGCAGAGAAAAATAGTGGAGCAATATTAGTTTCTCAGAAAAAAATTGCTAATAGTTTGAAGTTATCTTCATCTATAGTGCATAATATCATCCAAAGATTCAGAGAATGTGGAGCAATCTCTGTGCGTAAGGGTCAAGGCCAGAAAACCATCCTGGATGCCTGATCTTCAGCCCTTAGACGACACTGTATCACATACAGGAATGATACTGTAATGGAAATCACAACATGGGCTCAGGAATACTTCCAGAAAACACTGTCAGTGAACACAATCCACCGTGACATCCACAGTTGCCGGCTAAAACTCTATAGGTCAAAAAAGAAGCCGTATCTAAACATGATCCAGAAGCACGTGTGTTTTCTCTGGGCCAGGGCTCATTTAAAATGGACTGTGGGAAAGTGGAAAACTGTTCTGTGGTCAGACGAATCAAAATTTGAAGTTCTTTTTGGAAAACTGGGACGCCATGTCATCCGGACTAAAGAGGACAAGGACGACCCAAGTTGTTATCAGCGCTCAGTTCAGAAGCCTGCATCTCTGATGGTGTGGGGTTGCATGAGTGTGTGTGGCATGGGCCGCTTACACATCTGGAAAGATGAGCACCATCAACGCTGAAAGATATATCCAAGATCTAGAACAACTTATGCTCCCATCCAGACGTCGTCTCTTTCAGGGAAGACCTTGCATTTTCCAACATGACAATGACCACATACTGCATCAATTACAACATCACGGCTGCATAGAAGAAGGATCCGGGTACTGAAATGACCAGCCTGCAGTCCAGATCTTTCTCCCATAGAAAACATTTGTCACATCATAAAGAGGAAGATGCGACAAAGAAGACCTAAGACAGTTGTGACAGCATGTGTTGAGCCTGTATTAGACAAGAAGGGGACAACATTCCTATTCCTAAACTTGAACAACTTGTCTCCTCAGTCCCAGACACTTGCAGACTGTTATAAAAAGAAGAGGAGATGCCACACAGTGGTAAACATGACCTTGTCCCAACTTTTTTGAGATGTGTTGATGCCATGAAATTTAAAATCAACTTATTTTTCCCTTAAAATTATATATTTTCTCAGTTTAAACATTTGATATGTCATCTATGTTGTATTCTGAATAAAATATTGACATTTAAAACTTCTACATCATTACAAATTTGTACAGTGTCCCAACTTGTAATAGTTATTGTAAAGTTACCTATTATATTATATTGCAGTATAGACAAGAAGTTAATCAACATCATCATCATCATCAACCTTGTAATTATCAACAATTATCAATAATTTTCTTACGATGTAATATGATAAAAACAAATAGAAAATAAATAAATAAAAAATCGTACATCTATAGTTTAATATAAATTAAGCTTTTTTATTATTATAATGAACATTAAATTAAATATTGATTATATAAAATTAATCTAAAATATATGTTACATATTAATATTATATAACAATTTCTTTACAATATATTATGTACAATAAATAATATTTTTATGTTTAATATTTATTATCATACAATTCATATAAAAGTATCAAATAAATTACTTGCAATGATTAAGTGGTATTATAAAATAAATATAATTAGTTAATATTCTAAAACAAAAAAAATATCTTTATAGAGCAATAATATTGAACTAAATAGTACTTAGTTTTATTATTTGTACTAATGAATATGGAAAAAAATATTAAATATATATATACAATAAAATATTACAATTATTTTTGTTATTGATAAGTGGCAATTATATTTTAAAATCTAAGATATAATTACATGATCAATTTTTGTGCAATGTCACAAGAATGCATGAGAAGTGAAAGAAACAACAGTAATCACAGAGGAGATCAAAGACATACCTCAGTGCAAGGTATTAGACTCTATGTACAGAAGAAGACTACGAATAAAGAAAATGAAGATGCTTCTGTTGTCTTTGATCAAAGTGATGCCAACAGCCTAGTTATCTATGAGTGTCTGTCAATTCTGTGAACTTGAGATCATTACTAAGAGATAACTCTGGCATTTCCGTCTCGGCTTCCCAAACACAGGTTATTTATGTATGAGTCGGCGTGAAGTCTTGCATTAGTTCTGGGTGAATAAGGAAGCAGAATTGAATCAGGTTGAGTGGAGGAGTGAATATCTGTCTCATCATCTCTCACTCCACTGAGTCAGAAAGCGACACAACTCTCAAACACAAACGGCCGACGAACAAAACCAACAGATGCAAGTGTGGACGCATGAACGGAGCTGATCTCAAAGCACGCAGGTGGGCATACCTGCGCAACACAATTAGCACATGCAGCTGGTCAAAAGCAGGATCTGAGTCTTCAAACACACACACAAAAGTCTGCAAACTGTCTGCTGGGATGCACTGCGTTTTTCATCTAAACTGCCAGCCATTATGAAATTTAACTAACAAAAAGCACACAGTAAGAAAAATCATTCTATAGGTTTGTAAATGTATATAAAAAAAAAATCTTAAAAAATAGGGTACAGAGTGTTTTACCTGTATTTTAAATTTTGCACTTTATTGCGTAAATGTCCATAAAATTAATTAATAATGTCATGGCATTTTCCAATATATATTTATATATTATTTATTAGCAACTTTTAACATTTAAAAAATGCAAAATGTAAAAAAAAAAAAAGTCTAAATTAACTGGTTTTATTGAAGACAAAGATATTTTTAATAACACTGAATCAGCCTAAATTAATTCATGATTAATTATGAAAAATAGTGGCTCTTTATAGTAGCACTTGCAGGTTATGAAAGATTACAAACAGCTTATAGAGAATACTTTTTTAGATGTTACTTAATTTTTGTGTGCTGGTTGCATTTTCTTATTTTTAATGGTTGACTCTTAAGCAGCTAATACTAAATCTAATCAGTTCTTTGTTAAATTTAATTATATAATCATTGCTTGTATTGTGTTGCCACGATTGTATTGAGTGTCCTGTGCGCTAACTATGATAAAATAAAGTTTTGGACATCCTATAAAGCCTATAAACTGGCTCTGGTCTTAGCCTGGTCTGGTCTGGTTTCTGATGAACTTTGGGCACTTTTCAACTTTTTTCTTAAACCATGATCATCAAGCCAGGTTGGGCTGGATAAAGCATTTTTAGATGTCATATCTGTAGAGGTACTCTTCAAAAGTGACATGTTTTTACAGGATAACTTGACAGAGCATGTTAAAATGCTGGAGTTTGTGATGTGCAATAGTTAAGAAAACGCAAACAGGTGTCCTGACATGTTGACAGGGCTTACTGCATATACACACATTAATATTGTGACATTTTTCTCATTTTAAAAAACGCTAATTAGGCCTACTGTATTTGCATTACTGTAATAGGTAGGTTTAGGTTTGGGGTAGGTGTAGACGTTAATAAAACACAATCTAATAGGTAGAAAAATGACTGAATGAAAATGAAACGGTTTTCTGGCAATAGCTGCCTCCTAGCCACAAGCCCACAACAATGCATAGGATAATTATTTGCATTACTGTAAGGGTAGGTTTGGTGTAGACGTTAATCTTTCCCCATGCCCCGGAAAGCCACCTGACTGGGACGATTTACAGGCCCCATGATCCTTCACATCGAGTCTGAAGCTCCAGAGAGGGAAAAAGCAGCCGGAAAATTCGGATGTCAGGGAAGTAAATCATTATGAATCAGGCTATGAAAACGGAATCGGCAGTAAGGCCGTATTGACTTTCTGTCTCAAGGTCTTGAAAGAGGATAGATGAGGAATTCACTTTTTTTTATGGGTAGTTAAATTTAATCAAGGTCTTTTTCAGGTTTAGGACACACTCGTGTGCACGAGCACGCGTTGCTCGCCTCGGCCAGTAGAGGGCGCTCTAACGGCGTCGAGTGCGCGCACCTGAGCACAGACAGATGGAAACGATCCTTTATTGATCCCTGAAGGTAAATTCAGTGCAAAACGGCAGGAACGTCAAATAAAGTGTGCATAAATACATAAATTTCAACAAACAGCACTAAACATTACATAGAGTGCAGCCAATTGTGTCAAATTGGGCCATATTTAAGTCCCACAGCATCTGTTAGTGCCGTCAAAATAAACGAAATAAAATACACAAATAGCAACTGAGCTGAAGGTTATGGCTTAATATAAATGATTGTTCAGTATTTTATTTCCCAAATGAACATACAGTCAAACATAGGCCTATACAAATCTATATAGCCACCATGATGTTTACCGTGGTACATCCCTCACGAAAATTAACCACTGTTTATTTATAGCAAAAGTGTAGTAACCATGTTTATTGGTGTATTGATTACCATTTGTATAACCACAGTTTTACCACAAATACCACGGTTAAACTATGGTTAGCATAGCAATTTGTGATTGGCTAGTAGGCTAACCCTGTTTTTTTGGGGGGGGTTTATTTGTAGTAAAATCATGGTTTATTTTCGTAAGGGATACGTAAGGGGTGCTTTTTGTGTGCATGGTCTAGTCTTATTTTAAAGAGGTGATGTAGTTTTTAAATATATTTTTGGATTTAACCTCTGACTTAGATATTTCTGTTACAGCATCACGATCTGCTGTTGTGCAAAACTGTGTTGTTTAACAATCCAGTCACACTTAAAATAATCCAGACGCACATGTGTCTGTCTGCTCCGGCCTGTTACTCATCACTCACATGGTTGCCAGTGAAGGCCTTTTCTCTGCACGGATCTCATTACCCAATCTCTCTCTTTTTCATTTTCCTGTTTTCCTGTCTCTCTCTCTCTCGCGCGCTTCCATCTTGTGTACAGATGCCTCAGCTGTAAGTCTGACTCAGGGCCGCCACTCTTGATTCATCCCATGAGTCTTTGGGGCAGTGTCCTCTCTCTTCCCAGACATCGCATTTGCATAACCATAAATCACTCACCAAAAGTGACACTCCGTAAACAGTGAGGCTCTGGATCTCAGCCTCTTTCTTTTTTACATCTACAGGTTTCAGTCAAAATAAAGAGATGGATCTTATAAAGCATAGCCTAGTTCACCCAAAAATAAAAATTAGCCCATGATTTACTCACCCTCAAGCCATAGGTATATACAACTTTCTTCGTTCATATGAATACAATCAGGGTTATATTAAAGAAAAGTCTTGATTCTTCCAAACTTTATCATGGCATTAAGTAGTGGTCCAGATTTTGAAGGAAAATAAAGTGCATTAATCCATCATAAAAAGTGCTCCACATGGCTCTGAGGGGTTAATAAAGGCCTTCTTAAAGGAACCAATGCGCTTGTGTAAGAAAAATATCCATATTTAAAACTTTATAAACCGTAATCTCCAGCGGATGATGTAGGACATATACGAACGCGGTGACCAAAATCAAAATAAGACATACATTTACTGTATAATATTATATAAATTAATTTTAACATTTTATTTATTTTGCATCGTCCCATTAATTTCATGACAGTTATGCACATCCTTCCTCCCATTCTCATTACCGTAAATGCATAAAAAAATTATTCTCTGTAATAGGAATTCTATTATATTATTTAAATAATCTTAAAATATGAATGTAAAATTATTTATTTGTCATTTAGCACATCCTTCCTCAGATTCTCATTACCGCAACACAAAAAATCTTATTCTCTAAAATATAAATTATATATTTATTATAGTTTTGTTATAATATAACACACATTATGTTATTAATGTAAAATATCATATTTTATATTTAAATATTAAAAAACACAAACAAATTAAGATAAAAACATAAACGTAAAACATCCAGAACCCTTACGGTAGTGAGAATTTGAGTTTAATTGTTTGTGGAAAATGATGCAAAACATCTTAATGGTCTTAAATTAGGTTTAATTTTCTCTTCATGAAGAAGATGATTTTGTGCATGGCTGTGAAGGGGCGTACAGTACATGTGGAAATGGATCTGGAGATGACGTGTGGATATCAGGTTCATGTAATGACATGTTCGATGTCTCTTGGGTCCTGCACAAGAATGCTGGCCGAGAGCGTTTAGAAACAGCCCTTTAATTTACAGCCCCATACAAGAGAATCCCGTATAGAGATCTGGGTTTGACATCTTGTGTTTGATTGAACACTTCATATTTTGCTTCCCCACACAGGGAGACAGAAATAGGATAATTTATTGTAAGCCCCCTGACAGGAATAAACTACACCGTGTCCCACTACGGGGAGATGGATGCGACTGTGTTACACTTTCACAGGTGACTTGAACTGTTGACAGATGATACACTCGACAGAGTTTGATCCGTCAGAACACTGAAAGTTGTTTTAGTTCTGCTGAATGCTGAGTGTGCTGCATAAAACTATATATGAAAACTCAAATAAAACGAATTAAAATAGTACAAACAGCAGGGGTACCATGGTATCAGAGGGTAGTATTATGGTACTTTGATAGATAGATAGATAGATAGATGGATGGATGGATGGATGGATGGATAGATAATGTAATTGTTCAATTACAAAAAAAGTAGCTGTTATGGTACTTTCATATATATATAGCCTATCATAGCACCATATTCATTACTATGGTATTTATATATTCCAATGTACTTTCAAGGTAATATATGACCTAGAAATAGCCAAAAATACATTGTAAACATCAAAATTACTGATTATTCTTTTATGCCAAAAATCAGGATATCAGTAAAGATCATGTTCCGTGAAGGTATTTTGTGAATGCCTTACAATAAATATATCAGAACTGAATTTTTGATTAGTAATATGCATTGCTAAGGGCTTCATTTGGACATATTTAAAGGCGATTTTCTCAGTATGTTGTTTTTTTTTTTTTTGTTTTTTTTTTGCATCCTCAGATTCCAGATTTTCAAATAGCTGTATCTCAGCCAAATATTGTCCTATCATAACAAACCATAAATCATTGGGAAGCCTATTTATTCAGCTTTCAGATTATGTATACATCTCAGTTTCAGAAGACTGACCCTTATTACTGGTTAGTCCAGTGTCACGGATTGTAGTAGTATACACATCATGAAAAGACACGGCAAAAAACATAGTACTACCATGGTACTTTTATAAATCCCAGGACTAGAGCTTTGAAAGTAGTCAGTGTTGTGGAAGAGAAGCTCATTTCACTAATCTACACTGGATTAAAAGCACTTTTAGATCGAGCTCTCTCCTCCATCAGGTCCTCAGTTGTTTTGTGGTTTAAAGCTCTCTCAGCGCGGGGAAGGGGAGGAGACACACACACACACACACACACACATACACTGAGCAGCTCCGTTCCTCCGTTCGCGAGTAACCGAGCAGGAGGAGGCGAGCGCGATCAGACCTCCAGGTGTGTGTAGATGCGCGCGCGCGCATGTGTGTGTGTGTGTGTTCCAGTCACACCTGGTTGCATCATGTGATCAGATACCTGGGCGTGGAGCGAGCGTTCAGTGTGTCATTCGTTAACGGGAATCCCGGAACCGCAGATCTCTGTCTCTCCACGCGCGAGTGACATGTGAACTTTCCGTGCACCGGGAATCTATTCCTCTCAGTCTGAAGGGAGTCGGTGGTCTGGACGCTGCAACTACTGCCAAGGTGAGAATCATTCTGTGTGTGTTTGACGTGGAATATTGTGCATTGTACCTTTTAAAGACCATAAAGCAGTTCGCGGTTGTGTTGGTTTCAGACACGGGACACGCATGTTGCATGTCAGATAATATATTGGTAATGTCGGTAGCCGTTTTAACATTCATTTCTTGACACTAGAGTGTATTTATTTATTTATGTCCTTATTACTTCATGTAATGCTTTTCGATATGATCAGTAAGTATTCAACAGACTCTAGTATACAGTGTACGAACTAGTGTGTGACTTTCAGGTGGTCTACCGTTTTCGGGATGCAATCGGTTGAGGTTCGCTCGTCTCGCGCTGTAACGCTGATGTCTTTTGGCGCCCCTAGCGCTAACCGTCAGCTATCTTCAAGACGTTTTGTGTTCATTTGTAAATCTATTTAAGTGATTAGTAACGATTACTTTGTCGGTTTACTGTCCGATAATGATAACGGAAAGTGCTCGAGCGGCGTAGCCTTTTGTTGCTATAGCAATGCTTCCGTTTAGAACCCTAACTTGTAGCTATTCTTTCTTTTGTGGTACAGAAGTGTCTTTCAAACTTATTATACTATATATGACTTATACTATGTGTGTATATATATTATTCTCTCTCTCTCTCTCTCTCTCTCTCTCTCTCTCTCTCTCTCTCTCTCTCTCTCTATATATATATATATATATATATATATATATAAATAAAACCAAACCCTCATTAATCAAACCCTGCTATTTTGTTTTCCTTGGAAACTGTAGCAACAATTACTAATATTTTGCTACTAGTCACTTTCCCAGCAGTGGTGAGTAACTTCCATTATTGCTGCCAACAATTTATTTTTATTTTGTTATTAGTAACAGTTTCAATTTTAGTCATAATATTAATAAAGCTGCCAGATTTTTGTGTGTTCTTATTGACCAAGACCAAAGTTATTTCCAAAACAGTCTAATTAGCTAGCCCCCCCCCCCCAATATCCATAGTGAAATGGAGTCAAATATTATTCCAAATATCAATTCTAGTATTTTATGCATGTATCATTTGCCATTTAATTGAATTATTTATGCTGTAACCCCTATGTGTCCACTACTAGTTATGACCACCGATCCATATCTCTATTATAGATCAGTGGTTATGACCTTGATTTGTCTTAATGGACATGATGGATTTTTAATGGGTTGGATCTGGCTAATAGTGTTTCATATCTTTGCTTTGTTCTTCCACAGTTTTGTGATTCACAACCACTAGTTGTCTGTTCTGTACGTTTGAGGTTAAACTGTGCTTGTCGAACATCAGAGGACTCAGTTTTCGGTGCTTTTCCCACACTATTCACTCGCATTGCATGCGCTCTTGAGTGCAGAATACAACCGGTCCGGATGAGCTCTTTAACTGTGGAAATGGCACACTGGCTCCTTTCAGCCAGAGCTCTGAAGTTGTGCATTTATCACATTGTACCGCCGTGTTGTGCCTCTAAATTGTGTCTTTATTGGGCTCTATCCTGTATTTCTATGCAGTGAAAGAGAGGAGACATCCCAGGGGATTATCCTCATTAAATGCTTTAAACAAATGTGCCAGATTAGCTGGGTTCATTCTCCATGTGGGGGCAATGGAGGGTGTGGTGTGGTGAAAAGAACAACCCCAACAGCGGAAGGCAGCATCTTCATAAATGCACACCATCTGCGTGCACACACATGCTCCACGTAGCCGGCGTGAAATCAGGTCCTGCTCCTTCCTACAGCTCTCTGGCTTATCTGCCGTCCTTCGAGCATTTAGAATAGAGCGACTGTCCCTTATCTGAGCCGCGAAACGAGTGATGAATGTCCTCTCCGCACGGAGCTGAATGATTTCATTCACCTTCCGAATGTCCCTGTGTTTTACGCTCAGAAATCATCAATTACCCACAATCACCTGCAGGGCTGTCAGCGAAAGCACTTGGCCGGAGCACTTGTGTTTATCAAGCTAAATAAAGAAGTAGCATTTGTCTGATGTTAGCCTGGAGGAAAGCAGGATGGTGATGTTTAATGTCGTACATTCACCTTTTTCTCTTTGGCGGCACCCATGACTTCCTCTTTTCAGAAGGACCTGGTGTTCCATCAACAACTAATTATTCAGAATAGTTCGCCAAAGAAGAAATGGCACCGTACTGCCTTTTTTCCCCTGTGGTTTGGCCGATTACAGGCTTTTAAGCATGTGCTCATGTTGCCAGCTTGAGTCGGAGCGTCTTTGATTGGTCATTTTTGTTGCCTTCAACATGTCAGGCTGCTCTGCACTTAGAGTAATGCATGTTGAGACCAGAGATTCTTGGGAAAGTTGGATGCTTTTTTTCTCGTACTTGGGTGTTGAGTCTGGCTGCTCTGAAATTGTTTTTTTTGCAGGGATATTCTGAAATAGTTTGGCAAGCGTTTTAACCCAACACTGATGTTTCAGTCCAGAGAGAGACACTGAAAGCTCTACTTTAGATTCCTCTCATAGTTTTAAATTTGACAGTGCATGCTCTAATAATTAGGTAAAGTCAATGCGATATAATAAATCACATTTCATGTTTGATAATAAAGTGTGAAACTGTGAAGTTTGTAGAAATTAAGTTTGATAAATTCATTTGATTGTACAAATTTGTTAAAATTTAATCAAACCATTTAAGTGTAAAATTACAGTGGAAAACATGGAATTTGTGAAGAAATAAACATTATTTTATAAAGCTCTATTTCTAATAAGTAGGTTTGATTTGGAATGCAAAATATATCGGTACCATATCGGTTATCGGCTGATATTGTTTTTTATTATATTGTATGTTTAATTGGAGTGTCTATTTACACTAAGTGCAAATAGGCTGCTTTTTTGGCTGAAACTATTTACACTAACTCCGCCCACCATTGTGTGATTCTGATAGTCAAGACGGCAAAATGTCAGCTGCACTGGCGTAGATGGTAAAACATGGGATGTGCTCATTTTGATGCGATCACCCTGGGTTCGAATCTGCCTTTTGGCTAACTTTTTTTCTCCCTTTTCAAGTTTCACATAACATCAGAAAAGCATTTATTTTCAATGAAAATGAAGAATATAATCAAAAAGGTGCAAAGAAAGTATCGGTTAGGGTAGGTGTAAGGAGGGCTTTATTGTCCCAATAAGGTGGCATCCATTTATTAATTTGAATTCAAATTTACACAAGTTTTTATTGCATACTTTGTTTTACAAAGTACTACAATAACAAGGTGCAGATAATTGCTACTATTTGCAATAAATAGTAAAATTTAAACATAGTGTAAATAGAAGCTATAGCTATTTGCACTTAGTGTAAATAGCACATCACAAAAATAATCTGATATTTGCATTTAGTGTAAATGGCATATATCGCTAAGAAAATAGCAGCTGCCATATTTACTTGTTCATGCTTTTCCTCAAATGTATCATTTTAAAGTCACAAATAGTTAAATAACACAATCAAATGTAATATTTAATTGTGCTTTATAATGTTGGTATAGCAATTACAGTGTTTTGTATTTTAATTTATTTAGCCAAAATAACATAACTATTGAAAATAAATATCTGTGGATTTTTCATGTGATTTAGCAGATATTTCTATATTGAAATTGAGTTTTAAAACATTTATTTATTATCAGCCATTATTCATTGAATTTCAAAACAAAATTGTATTTGTAAAAGCCATTTATGTTGATTTATAACATGAAAATAATTATAGGCTTATCAGTGCCAACTATAAATGTAATTTTAAATTAATTTTACATTTTTCTTTTATACTCTCATTGCCTTGTTGTCTTTAGGTTTGTGAGTCAGTCCTATAAGGCATCATCTTCAGGTTTAATCTGGCTATTATACCATCTTGGTGATGTGTGAAGTCGAGACAGTAGTCTTAAGTCCCCTGATTCCCCTAAGGCCCGAGTTACATCAGATTACAACAGCATTATGGGAAATGATGGGCATAAGGTGAGATCGCATTCATTCTCACACTTGCTAATCAACAGCTGGCCGCAGATCTGTACCGCCCTTGGGGTCTTTATGAAGCTTACAGCCGTATCATCACTCCAGCACCATATATATATATATATATTACATATACATATACACATAAATACATACTTACATACACACCTCTACACCTCTGTAAGCTGACTAAACAAAGAAAGTTACATCATCTTTATCACACTTGTTCTTTCATTTCCTCCATCTTTTCTCTCTCTTTTCAAACCATCTGCTGATGGGCACAAAACCATTTCCTCAGCTTCGTTCTGGTCACGCAGATGGATTCCAAAAAAAAAAAAAAAATCAGTGTTCTAGGGAAAATATGACACTGGAATGTGTGGGAGGGACTTTTGCAGATGCACACAAAAACCTTCGCCTGCAGGAGAACAAGATCTCCGGCTTTTGCTTCAAAGAGTCTGGTTACAAGCATAACATGCTATCAGTGCAGGCCGAGACTGTGGCGTAACATTACAGCCATGTGTGAGAAAGCCAGCGCTCTTCCCCTCAAGACACAGCGATGGCATCCCTGTCAAACCCACAGAAACGCTCTACTGTACGGAGAGAGACTTGGCCTGAGCCCAGGCGGGCACACCCTCTGGAGGAAATGGGGCAAGTGGGGATTAAACCCGGTTTTTGTATAAAAGGGAGAGCCTCCATTGACAGCCTTAATTAGTCTAAGACTTGCCTCATTCTGGGAAACTGCCAGGTCCTTGACTATTAAAGTGGAAAATCCAGTCGGCTTCCCCTTATTAAACGGCACCAATTTCAACACACCCTTTTGTTAGAATAGACCGAAAGTTTTCAGGCACGAGCTGTTACTGTGTTGGAAACTCTGTTAGAGTGGCTTAATTCAAGAGAACAAAACTTAAGAGATTTTTTTTGTTTTTGTTTTTGCCTATTAGGGCTGCAAGATAAATCGCATGCATTTATCACACTCATCTTGTCAGTAAAGCCAGTTCTGTGATTAGTAGTAAATCTCCTGCTTGTGCTTTCAGATGGAGCAGCATTTACTACACAGAGCTGTAGTACACTGACAAGCTATTTATCTGTTTTCATTATCGCATGCGTTACATCGCTGATAATGAACGCGATATTGTGTTGTGTAGTAAATGCTGCTCTATCTGAAAGCACGTGCTGGAGATTTACTACTAATCACAGAACTGGCTTTTCTGACAAGATGCGCATGATAAATGCATGCGATTTATTGTGCGGCCCTATTGCTTATTATCGGCACCTGCAGAACTGAGCACAAAGCATGGTAGTTTTTCACAGACTTTGACACCCGTCATTGATAAAGTTCACAAAATTCAAAGAAATGCACATATCAGCACCATATCGATTTTAAACTGATTATTGAATTTTTTTGTCATTTTATATATATTTTTTATTTATATAATTTGAAGTTGTTCTTATTAAAAATGCTTTCTAATATCTATAAGAGTTTAGGTCACAGCTTTAATTTTTTTAATTCAGTAGTATCAAAAGTATTATAAATTATTTTATAATTCTTCTACTATTATTATTATTTATAATAATAATAATACAAATATTTTATTAATTAATATTTATACTAATATTTCTATATCATTTCTATAGGGGTTTTCTAAAATAACTTATATTTCTATATCATTTCTATAGGGTTTTTCTAAAATAACTTGTTGTTTATTATTATAGTTTATTTATTTTTTTAATTTATTAGTTTCTTCTGATATTTCTATGACAAATTTTAAAAGAATGATTTGTTGTGATGCCTAAATTTTCATTTAACATAAATGATTAGTTTCAGCTTTATTTATTTATTTTGCACATTAATAAGTTATCAGTTATAATGTCAAGAAAATTGTATTTGAAATTTTCTAACATTTCCACACTTCTAATCCATAATTTGCCTTCAAAAATGAAAACTGCACCAAAATGTAACTCCAGATTGTGTCTGGGCCTGTTATCAGAAGAGAAATCAGACTTGTCGGACAGTTTTGATGTTATATTAAGGCTGCCAAAATGTTTCCAGCGCAGTTTAACTAACGAAGGGTTGGGGTATTATTTCAAAAGCTCAGGTGAACTGAAGCGTGCTTTATTTATCTTTGCACGCAGAGAGATTTTCCGCTTGAACCCGCCTCAGTCAAACGGATAAGTGCAAAATGATAGATCCGGAGGATGCATGTGACATCGCTGTTCCCTTCACCTTTGTCCCCCCGCCCCCCCAGATGTTCACTGGGGTACTGAAGGGTGTAATTCATTTCTGCAGTTCTATGTAATGTCTTGTTCAATCTTCAAACAGAGACTGCTTTTAATTACTGACACTACGCTTCTCATAATGTGGGGTTCCGTGTGGCGGTGTTTCGGGTGATGTTTGTGGGGTTTCTTAGCATGTTGAGGAGTAAATTCTCCAGGCTGTTAATTAAGGAATAGATGAGTCCCGGAGGAGCCAAAACGCATGAGTGAAGGGTCAGATACTTGCCAAACAGCTGGAAACCAAGGTCACAGCAACCTGAGTGAAAAAGACTGAAAGAAGGAGGGGCAGACTGGCAAGATGTCTGCGAGGAGCTGAGTTGGTTGCCAAAGGAGGAGGTGGTATTTTATTTGAGACATTAATCTGAGTCTTTACGGTGGCTTTCCTTGGACTCAAGTGTGAAAGACACTCAAAGAAAAGCAGAACTGGTTCACACAGTATTTTCAGCTTGTCTTAAAAGGGTTCTGTTGTATTATGGCAATGCCGTTGTTTTTCCTTCCCTGTTAAAAAGATCAGCTCAGGCCAGCATGAATTTCCTTAAATGCCCTTTTTTAATATATGGTTTTTATGTTATTATGAACCGTATGAGCCTAAATTATTAATAAGACATAGACTGAATAGGAAAGTAGCTTTTTTTTTGTAAATGCATAAAAAAAAGCAGATATGCGAGTTACCAAACCCAAACAACAAACTCTGGGCAGAATACTGTGCTATTAGAAAATATTGGATATGTTGTAGCTTTATTACTGATGACATGTCTTTGCTTCAATCAACAACCTTAACTGTACTGTACTCGCGTATGTGTGTGTGTGTGTGTGTGTATATATCTTTTTTTTTTTTTTTTGCCATAAATTTTTTATAATGCAGTAAGGTTTTTGTTTGCACAAGGAGTCTGACAGCAGCCAGTGCTGCACAGAGATCTGAACTGATCATCATCAGTCTGTGGTGAGGTCGTGACCTTTGTATGCGATACTACTGATGACAGTCATTTGTCGTAGATGTGGGGCGATGAGTCTATACTTCCAGGCTAGCAGTGGTGCTGGTGCCTGTAGCGCGTGCGGGGAGCCAGACGTGTGTTTGGAGGTGACCCTGACGGCTCCAGCAGCAGGCCGCAGGCTTGTGGAGGTGGAGGGGAACACTTGTGCTGCTCTGGGACTCTCTGCGGAAACATTCCTGAGCTGATTCCCGGCCAGGAATTCCAGTTATGTGCATGAAACCAGACAGACAGAGAGGTGGCCGCTTCCAGACGACGAGGCCTTTGATTTGCGTGTTTGTTGTTTTGCTTCCTGACCTTTGCAACGGCAAATCTGAGTGACCCTTTTCTTTACTTCCTTTGCTTTTTCATAACTCAAAATATGTAATTTCCTAAAAGATATATTTAAAATACATATTTTACAGTTCACTGCTATGCAGATTGATCATAGACCAAGCTAAAAGGCTTCTTACCAGTGGCAATACTTCACAAAACTTAACATCTACCACAGTTTATCAAGGATTGAATGCAAAATGTTTCTATTTTACATCTTTTCAGTCAAATGTAATTTATTCAATATTTCAGACCTTTAAACCAGGTGAGGGGTGTAAATCTAGCTTCACCAAATTGGGCTGAAAGATTTGCACCGAGTACACATTTGTCTTTCATTGGTCAGCCAAGCAGATAGCCCCACCTTCAACTATCACCACTGGTTGAGCCATTCTGGTTGAGATGCTCCAACCAATAGACTTTTGTCTTATAATCATTTCGGCATATTAAACTGGGAGAGAAGAAAGCATTTTAACATCTAAAAGAATTACACACCCTAGCTTTAAATGAAAGAGAAGGATGTAAATGAGACAAAAGCACTTCCTTCTGGCCGTTTTGTGCTTTTTTCATATCCCTTGCCTAATTTTCTTGTTCCTCACATCCCCACGGTTTCACTTCTCTTCTGTTCTTCAGTCTTTTGTGATGCTCTCTGTTTGTATTTTTCTCCCCCTCCTTTATCTGACTGTCGCGGTGCCTCGGGCTCAGGATCCGTCCTCGGATCCGTGGCTCCGCTGATGGTGTCGTTACGGTTGTGTGTCTTCGGTGTGTCTCCAGCCGTCCGGGTGCGTGTAGACTGATCCAATCGGACACGCACCCCACTCCATCTGACTCATCTGGGTCGAGACTCAGCCATGTTGACCCATGGCTCTTCATATAAACACACATTTCTCATGCCTGTCCCACTATTTACACCTGTTTACCAAACATGCGACAGCTACAGGTAAATACTTTCAAATTTACCATGGAACAATTTGTGTACCTTAGTATTTGGCCTATTTTTTTGGGTGGGGGGAGGGGTAGCACTACCATAGTATTTTGAGCAAGTAACATTGTTATTCTGAGAATTAGCATAATACATGTCAAAAAAAAAGGGGGGGAAAAAGAAGTATATTACCAAGGTACTGTTTTGTTGTTTTGAGTGCTGTGAGGGATGGCAAAAATATGGTTTTTACTATGGTATACGTCTTAAAAAAGAACAGTGGTACCTACCTTTTGTACATTTTGGCAATTAGCAAATGCCATTGTATATGCATTTTACTACCATGGTATATTTCAAAGTACAATATTTCCATCTATTAAATATTTTCCTGAGGAATGTTAGAACATTACCTTGGTATATGTCTAACAACATGGTTTTACCATGGTACGTGTCCAAATTAACACGATGATAGTACCATGTTATCTTTTGGCAAATACAATTTTACATGAATTTCAGTAATGTGGTATATTTCAAAGAACCATAGGATTGCCACCTGATACCTCCACTGTACTTTTTTGTGAGGGATGGCACAATTACTTGTATATGCCCACAAATGTGGTTTTACCATGGTAAACATCCCCAAAACATGGTAAGGCTATAGAAGTTTATTGGAAGTATTAATGTATATTGAATGAAATGTGCATAAAAGTGCAATGTACCACAATTAGTAGTTTTGTATCTGTGCTTAAAAAAAAAAAGTGGTAATACCATGGTACTTTTTGATAAATACCATGGTATATTTCAATGTACCATATAGTACTACCATCATACTATTATTGTATGACCACAGTGGGGTTTTGACATGGCACATGCATGGATTTACCATGGTATGTGTCCCAAAAAAAAAACATCGTAAGACTACTTATGGAAGGGTACATTTTTTAAATGGAAAGAATGTATTGAATTATACATGCTAATATCAATATATACTATGCTTTACGCTTTTTACATACCCAAAAACTATGGTAATACCACAGTACTGTTTTGTAAAACTACACTGAATACACAAGTGTTGCTCTGTTTCACTATGATGTGTGAGATTTATTCTTTTGTGTATTTCACATCCTAGATCTTTGCTAACGTTATAGAATCCATCGCCTTTAGGCGGCGTCCCAGATTACCAAGGTAGTGTTCAGCAAAGCTTTAGTCTCTGTGGACTAGTTTCCTGACTTTAAACTTAAACAAATGGTTGCCTTTAAGCAAATGACATCACAGTCTGTGCCACAGACCCCATAAACATGTCTAAACACACGCTAACAACCGCTCACAGATGCTAAAAACACTCTACCCTTCATTTGACGCAACACCACGCAGTTATACATACAATAACCCACTTCTCAAACCCATGCACAGACAGTTCCTATGTCATTGTTAAGGTGTTAGCATGTGTTTGAGGTTGGCATCATTTTAATCTGACGCTGTTCAGACCTTTAATTATTGTGATTTAGCATTAGAAGGGCTGTGGTGTGCTCTTGGCTCCTGAATGCAGCTATCATATGCTGTTGGCACTAAGCTAACGCATGGTTAAATGGGAAATAAGCATTTTGCTTTTTCCAGATGCTCTCTCAGGAAATGCAGACGGGCTCCTCTGCACAAGATTAGCTTGTTTGTCTGCTAATCGGCTAAATCGGACTTGTCGTGTTTGGGCCTACCAGCATTTCAGAAATAGTTTGTTTTTAGACTTTGATGCTGGTCATATTGAGTTTAATGATTGCATCTGTTGGGATATTTAGGGAACAGCTCAATTCCCTCCTTTGTTTCTCCTTTTTACAGGCGGTTTTTGGGTGGATCATTTACTTTTCCAACTGTTGTGAAGTTGATCCTTCCACCTCGTTTAGTGACGGATGCTGTTTATATGAAGTAGTAATAAAAACAGCCTGCTATTCATCATGTACTTTCACTGCCTTCATTTGCATAACCTCTAAAAATCAGAATTCAGTCCTTAATGTGACTGTTATGAAAGTATGCAAAACATTGACTGCTAATGTCAGCTTTTTGTTAACGATTCTGTGACCTTCCTATGAAAAGTAAAGTGTGAAAACTTATCGAACACTGCTTCAGATGCTTCACCTGAAGTTCCCTGGTTTTCCTGCAGAGATGCTTTTATTGGTCTGGGGGTGGATGATACTTCACCGTAATCCACAATATATTGTCTCTCCTCTCAGACATGCTCAGGGTTTTAGTGTGAGAAATTTGAATCTGAGGTGATTATGGGTTTTTCTCAGAGTTGAGATATTCTTCACTGCTGTTCTTGGAATTCAGGTTGTCTGACAAGACAAAAAAAAAACCTTTTTATGATTTGAAATATGTGTTAGATGCTTCTGTGGATTTAAAAAAATGTGTGTTATGAGTATTCGATGTACCCATGTAAGTACTATTGGAGTTCTTGGTTCGGTCTTATTAAAACTCAACTCTGGTTTCTTTAAAAAAAAAAGTGTCACAATGAGACTATTATTGACATCCATTAAGAGTTAGAGAATGAATATGAATAATTGCAGCTCAGATCATTCAATATTGTATCGGAGTGCATATCTGAACTTTGCTTTAAGATTGGTACTGGATTTGAGGCTTGAGTTCATGTTGAAATCTCTAAAATGTACTACTTAGAGAAGTTTGAGATTATTTGGTATGAAATTCAAGTTCATTTGTATAGCTTTTTTGTTTTGTTAGTTCTGTATGTTGTTTCAGGGTTAGCATCATCTGAGGTCCTCTGAGGGGTTGGCATCTCTTCTCAGGTGTTCTGGATCCAGACTGGAGCTTGTGTAAATCCTAGTTACCATGGGATGTTAATCCCGTGGCAAAAACAGAGAAACAGTAAGGGACATAATTAGCTTATTTAATTATTTGTTCAGCCCAATCTAAGGAATAATGTGCATTTGTTCAGATATAACTGCAGTACAAGATTATTAGATGCATTATTTGAATGCTTGGCCAAAGAGATGTCTTTTAATCTAGCTTAAAACAGAGAAACCGAGTGAGTGTGTCTGAACCTCAAACTTTATTAGGAAGGCTATTCCAGAGTTTGGGAGCCAAATGTGAAAAAGCTCTACCTCCTTCAGTGGACTTTGGATTTTGGTAGTACCTAGAATAGCAGAGTTTTGCAACCTTTGGTAGCGTGATGGTATTGGTAGGTATACAGGAGCGAACCCATTAAGGGCTTTATAGGTAAGTAATAATATTTTGAAACTGATACAGAGCTTAATAGGTAGCCAGTACGGATAGTTTAAAATTGGGGAAATATGATCATGTTTTCTTGACATGGTTAGGACTCTAGCTGCTGCATTTTGGACTACCTGTAGCTTGTTTATTGAAGAAGCAGGACAACCACCTAGAAGTGCATTACAATAGTCCAGTCTAGAGGTCATGGATGCATGAACTAGCTTTTCTGCATCAGAAACAGGTAACATATTTCATAGCTTGGCAATGTTTCTAAGATGGAAGAATGCTGTTTTTGTAACATGGGAAATATGGTTTTCAAAAGACAAGTTGCTATCTAATATGACACCCTGATTTTCTGTGTACTGTTTCATTTATTTTTTGGGGTCCAATCAGCAGCATAACAGTGGAAACTAATCCCATGTTTTCTAATAATATTACCAAGAGGCAAAATGTATATGTAAAAAAGCAGAGGACCTAGGAAAGATCCTTGTGGCACTCCATACTTTACTGGTGATAATTAAGTTGACTCCGCGTTTAAACAAAATGGTAGCGATCGGACAGGAAGGATCTAAACCATCTTAAAGCCTGCTCTTGAATACCTGTACTGTTTTGTTATCAATCTATGAGTATATGTCATGATCTATAGTGTCGACCGCAGCACTAAGATCAGGTAAAACTAGCAATGAGATGCAGCCTTGGTCTGACGCAAGAAACCAGTCAATTTGTAATTTTAATGAAACCTGATGAGTTTGATGAGATGTGTTCATTTTCAGTAATGTGTGAATGAACAGTGAGTTCATTTTGATATTTCTGACATTTGCATCTTGGAAAATTTGAGACGTATCACTGACAGTTGCTTTTTGAAGATCTTAAGATTATTTGGTATTGGATTTGATGAAGCATTTGGGTTCCGATTGAGATCTCTGACATTTTCTTCCTGGAATTTTTTTTTTTAGATAATTTGGCATTGGACTTGTGCATATTGGGACCTCCGATGTTTTAATCTTAGCAAAGTTTGAGACATTGTTCAAGATCTCATCCGAAGAAAATGTGAGATTACAGGGCCTTTTCATAATAAAAGTCATCATTATTCATAATAAAAGTCTGGATTTGCTCTCTAGAGAATCTCAGAGAAATGTTTGAGATATTACAGCGAGATCAATTGCCGTTGTTCTTTCCCAAAGGCCCTTTTAACCAACTCCATCCAGATGTAAAGTATCAGAGTAAGGAACCACCTGGATTTGTGGCACAAATACAACCTCCAAATTGGGTCTGCGCTGGCTACTTTCCTCATTGACACCAGATCTCGTTAGAGATCTCCCTGTAAGCTCTTTAAACAAAACGTTGGCACTGTGTGAAATTCAGTCAGTGACTGAGAGAGTGACCAGAGCTTAGTCTGAGGACTCGTTCACTCTTGATTTTTACCGCAATTTCCCATCTTTTAAGTACAATGGTCAAAACTCCTGCAGGGTTAAATGGCTTCTACAAGCATGCGCTTTAAGTGTCTAACTAAAAATAACGCTGCGACTCCAGAAGTAATTGCGGTGGAGAGGCTAATGGTGTGGCTAGCCCCCCTGTCGAGCCCAGTGGCAAGACCTTTCTCTCACTGATAGGTTTTAAGACCTGAGGATTCGATTTCGACTGACAAGAGCTCTGACTGAAAGCTGGAGCCAAACATCGGGCTGCTGTTTTCATTCACAACAACGCTGATCGATTTTGTTTACCCGAGTATTATTTCACACGTTCACAATCCCAATTTCTTTTTGCTTTTATAAATCCTGTGAGTTCTTTCTTCGTTCAAGGTTTTTGTTCCCCAGCCCGAGGCGGGGGGAGTATGTTCCAGACGGATCCATGAATTCCTCATCGCTAAATCTGTTAGCTGATCAATAATTCAGTCTCGATCCAATCTCACCTGCGTCTCTGCGGCCCTCACCTCAACGAGACGGACCGTCCTTGAGCCAAGCACGTGTGGAAGCGCATTAGAGTGTGTCTGTGTCTGCCGCACATTTCCTTCAGGCGCACTGGTGCATCAAAGGAAGCGATCTCTGTACCAGGTAAGGGACACGTGGCGGCGCCAATCTTACTGTTGTGATTAGTAGAGCCGGTTGAGGGAGGTCCAGACCCCTGCTGACAGCAATCATCTCATCTCTTTCCAGCACTGAGCGGGGAGTTGTTTCCTCCAGTGATGACCGTATGGAGTCACGGTCACAGGACAAGGGCACGGATACCCCCACTTCATATCAAACCACGACAATCTGCATCCACATGCGTACAGTGGTTTTATCAAAAGCCAGGCATGTTTTTTATTTACGTCAAGTGCTCAGACTAAGCTCTCTGAATGTCCTCTGTGTCACTCGGCCTCAAAAACAAGATCTGAATGAAACATGTTATCTTAGCGTTAGCCTCTTTCTGTGTCTCTCTCTCTCACTCTGAGGCCAATAAAAGAAAGGCTTGAGGCTAAACTGTAGACGGTCTACCCGATACTAACTCTTTCACGAACTACATACTCTTTGAGAGCAAGGGGCGAGTCTTTGTACATCATCTGGCTGATGATTCCATTAGAGACTTCGCACTAAAATGTTTGCTTTAGTTTACCCAGCAATAAGAAAAGAGAAGCTCTTGAATATTGGAAAGCTTTCTATATTTATTAGTGATGACAAGAATCACTGTGTATATATGTGTATATATAAACTTTAATATTAACAAGTCTCAGGCTGTTTGTGCTATAGATGGGAATAAAATGTTATATCATGCTACTTTTTTAAGGTTCTGTGCAACTTGTGAAATTATTATTTTCTTTTATTCTCAATTAGAAAATGTTAATAAAAAATCAGATTGTTGTATTTAAGGGTGTCCTTGTTGCATGTTGTTACACATGTACATGTTACATGATAGTAACAATAAAGTATGCATAATTACATGCAAGTAACCCTAAACTAAACCCTAATCCTTACCATATAGTAAGTGCATGCAGTTAATTTAATATTACTCCGTATTTGATTGTACAGTTACACTGTAATAAGGACACCTATATTTATTTACATGAACGCGCTAATAACGTAGACGTCTGCGCGAACAGACGTATGTCTGAGCGAACAAGGTTCGCAGAGGTGTGCAAATACATGTTGACAGCAGGTAGGAAAGTCAATCAAAATGCTTGGAACGGACAAACATTTCTTGGTCCTATTCCTTCCATAGAATATATAAATACATTTAGACCACTTAGCTTAAGTTTGCTATCGGGATGTGAAGAGACTTTCAATTGACAAAATAAAAAATTCTGAAGACAATCACCTTATTGTACCTTTTAATGTATAAAGTCAGACTTATGGAAAACAATGTTATTTTTTTGTCTTGTTTTTTCCACAAATAGATATCTAAAGTTGGTGACATAGATGGTTTAAACTGAGATGCATAAATAAAAATACTTAGTTTAAATGACAAAAATCTGAAATAAAATGTTTTAGACACTTAATACTAAATACAATTTTAAAAGATGTTAAGAAATGAGACCTGAGCAGCGCCCCAACTTGCATATTTTGACTACGTGCTGTATTTGATGAAAAGCTTTCTTTTCGACTTTTAATAATACAAAGTATGCAGATGTGCAGTATGAATACAGTCCAAACGTACTAGATTCACCATGCGTGATGACAGTATTGTCATGTGACATCTGCCGCTGTTTGTTCTACCGATACCACACTTGTGTAGTCATACTTTTCACCAGAAACATAGGCATATTTGATGATGAAGTTGGCTTTTGGTACATTAAAGTGGTTTTAGAGTGAATTCTTTGAGGTGGATATTCGCCCGTTGTTTGAGAAGACAGTATTTCCTTTACTCATCACGTCACCCCCGATAAGGACTCTTGGGAACGGAGACAATTTGTTACAAATTTAACAATTGCTTTTAAAGGACAAGCCATCGCCTCCAGTTGTCATGACCCATTTGGCACGATAATCAGCGCTTTAATTAACAAAGTCAGGTCGGAATATCAATTAGTGTTTTTTTTTTTTTTTTTTTTTGTCTGTCTGTGTGTGTGTGTGTGTGTCCTACTCCTTCCTGAAATAGTGATTTGTGTTGTGTTCCTAGCTGGTGAAAATCTGTAGCTGTGGGCCAATAAATCCGATTATTTCTCCTCGTATTAATGCTGCAAACACGCCTCTCTCGTTTACAACAATATTGCTTCTCTAATGAGAGGTGAGGGTGAAAGTCTGCCCGAGTCCTGGCTTGTTTTCGCTCTCGTTGCATTTGGAATGAAATTCTGCCGTGAGGACAATGGGATGAGAGGCAAACATCTCCGTGAAAACACCTCAACCTGGTCTGGCATTTCTGTCTCTCCTGTCATCCTCAGTACATGTTAGATCTGTTTCACACTGCACAGACGATGCTACTCAGGAAAACATCCGTCGCTTGTGTGTAGGCACACAGGAATCTGAACCTGGGAGAATTAGGACATCTGTCTTTTTCAAAGATTTCTGCTCTCCTTATGTTTATTAAATATTTTGGATAATTTGATAATGGTATTAGCAAGTTTGTGTACCCCCAGCTCAAGTTTAAGTCCATTTTCCAAGTTTTAATCAGATTGCACAGGGTTTCCTACATAAATTTGTGCAGGTAATTCAAGAAGGAAGTCAATATCTGGGCTTGTGTGTCGTTAGTGGATTCTACTGCCTTTTTGTTTTTGTTTTTTTACAAAATGAGCTAACTTTTATGAAAATGTTTTAATTATAGTACAGTATGCTAACTGCAACAGTATTATATTTTTTATTTAGAAAGCTACTTATTGACAAAATCTATTTAAAAATGAATGCATTATGTTAGGCAAGTCAGTTCAATCAGTGGCTATCTTATTCGTAAAATTACATAGAAAATATAAAATAAAATAAAAGATTTCATTGGGGAAAAAATCTGAATAGCGATGTTTGTATGTTTTTGTATGCATTTGAATTTGTTCTTGAAAAAATTTATAAGAATAATTTAACAAGAAAGTTGATGATGAGAGAGTAATTAACTAATTCATATTCTTATTACTTATTTTCTTTTTTATATTCTAAAGTTATAATTAACCAGATTTAATTTTTTTTATCAATTTATATATATTTTTTTTTGTCTTAAGTTTTTCTTTTCTTAACTATTTTGATTTTAACAATAGATGTTTTGTCAATGATTGAGGTCCGTATATCTAAATATGTTGCAATAATATAAAGGTTGCGTTTTTTTTTTTTTTTTTTATTATTATTAAAAGGACTATTTCACCCAAAAAAGAAAATTCAGTCATTTAGTTACTCACCCTCATATCATTCTAAACTCGTAAGACCTTCGTTCATCTTCCGAACACGTATTAAGATATTTTTGATGAAATCTGAGAGCTCTCTGACCCTCCCATAGACCGCAATGTAATTAACACGATCAAGGTCCAGAAACGTAGCAAGGAGATCAGTAAAATAATCCATGTGACATCAGGAGTTCAACCGTAATTTTACAAAACTAAAACTTTCACGACGTGTCATATTAACAAGTAGCACAGCTGATACAGAATAGCATATGCTGTTTACGATCAGTGGATACTCTCCAAAATGGCATCAGGGTGATGCGGAGGACACTAATTGTCTGAAAAAATTAAAATCTAAATTAAAATTTGACGACACAATTTTCATTTTTGGGTGAACTAACCCTTAAACATAAAAATATGAACATACAACATAAATTGTGCACCTCATGCACAAATCAGGCAAAATAACAGTATTTTTCAAGCTGGCCAAGCTAATTTGCATTTGTGTTCTAAAGAAAACAAACACATGATTGGCTTTTTAATTAGAAGGTGGGGTTTCCATTCCTACAGGCTGTAATAATGAGAAATGCAACTGGCTTTTGTTTGATGGCTCGTCTCAGATTTGATCCTGATTTGTTACTTTCCATTTCAGAGTGATTTCCGTTCTCCTTTCATGTTTTCATGCTTCTCTATCCTTTTCAAGTCTGTATTTGTGGTTTCACAACTTCCACAATTGCAGTGTTGAATGTGAGAGTATATCTGTGTGGATTGGAACATTTATCTCTTTTCCTTTTAAAAGAGAAAAAAATAATTGATCCTGTTTTATGTGGTTCGACTCCTCTAGGTGGATTTTTGGGCAGGTTTTAGGCTAACCTTAACCCCTCTCCCCCAAACCATGGGAAAGTGGAGAGGAAGCTCTTGCGTTTGCATTATAAATGTTATTTCTGCAGAAAGCTGAGTCATTATTAGGCATCTGTGGATTGAATGTGTTCTGTAGTGGCATAATGATCAAATGCTGATTAATTTGGAGTATTAAGTAGTTGGACGCTGAAGTTAATTATGGCTGGCTGTTAGACGCAGCTGCAGAAATGACAAAACGGATGGTATAATGGCCTTTGTGCTAAAATGAAGATCTCAGGAGGGAAGAATGCATTTAAATATAAAGTCATTTAAAACCGGTGAAAGGCTGTGATATAAAGAGCACGGTTTAAGAGTGAAGTATGAGATGTTGCTAGCAGCAGCATCAAGTGGACCCATAAAAAAAAAAATTACTTTAAAACTAGTCCAGCACAATCGTAGCATTCAAACAAATGAATTGCAATTCCGTTTGTGCATTGCAAAATATACTTTAAGTGCATTATGGGTTTCACAAATATTTATATTCAACTGGATTTTCAGGTAGTTCTTGTTTGTGATTCAACGGCACCTTTTACAAACACGTACCATGTTGAAATGTGTATTTAACGTTTACACTTGGAAAATGATTCCCTCAGAAATACATTGCTAAAACACTCCCTTTTGGCTGTTAGAACAACAATTAGGAGTTTTTAATATGACATTTGTAAGATTAAGAGTGCTATCCATATTTTTTTTAAGTTGCAGATCTAATGGCTTTTATACAAATATGACTTTTAGAAATAGATTCATGCTCTCCATGCTTTTTAACCAACATTTGATGTACACTACCTGTGTTTTTTTTTTTTAACCTTTTTTTTAAAATGGTTTTTGAAAGTATTTTTTACTTGCCAAATGTAATTGGTCAAAATACTTTCAAAACAGCAGTATTATGAAATAATATTAAAATTTTAAATAGCTGCTTTCTATTGTAATACATTTAAAATTTCAGTCATTCCTGTGATGCAAAGCTGAATTTCTCCAGTCTTCAGTGTCACATGATTTTTCATTTGTAGGTGTTTGTTTTGAATTTGTTTTATTATTTGAATGAATCAATAATAGATCACCAAATCAGCATATTAGAAATGACTTTTTAAAATGTTATAAATAAAAAGTTTAAGTCTCATCATTTACAATATTAACGTTTTTACTGTATTTAAAAACGTGTAAGTGTAGCCTTGCAGAGAATTGAACTTCAAAAATGCAAAAAAAATCCTAATCATAACAATTAATGCTCATTTTAGCAGATCTTTGTCTTTAATGACTTGAAAGATTTAATTTTGCGATGAAATTAAGGAGAATTGTGTTAATTTCTTTTCCAAATGTAAAAATAATGACTGTTTCCAAACCGTTTTCCAAAACATCTCCTATTGGTTGAACAAACAGAGAGCTCCGCCCTCAACTAACGTGATTGGGTATGTCAGAGCAAAGATTTTGAAGGCGTCCCAGTGTCTACACGCCTCAAGAACAGCTTACTTGTAGTTGTTTCTATGCATTTAAATGGTATTTTAGTATTTTATCATTCCAAAAAGGCACACTTTGCCTTTAACTCATTCTGATGTCACTGCAAATCCCAAAGCAGCTCTGAGGCGAGCAGATCTTTACCTGTTTGTCTCCAGACGCAGAGGAACGTGTTCGCTGTACTGGGATTACATGCCATCAGTCATGGCAACATTTGGACAGGCTGCCAGCGACAGCGGCTGCCACCTGCCACCGAGTTAAAACTTCCAAATCCCTCTGAAGAAAAGCACGAGTACAATGTATTTAGCTTGTGCAGAAATCATTTGAGTCAGGACAAGAATCACTTTTCCAGACGCCTGGGCGCTGAACCATGTCGACAGGCCCTGACATTTCTATATGTTTTTATAATACCGTCAACAGGATTAAAGTGCTGTGATTTTTCTGCAGCGTTGCATGTAACACAGAGTCTGTGACATGAGCGCTTTCATTTAATTTAACGAAGCCCCGTTTAGACAGCTTTGTTTATTATAACGGAAATAAAGGTTCCCTGTCGAATGTTAGAGCGACATTTAACAGATGTTTTTGGAATATTTGTGACTTGTTAATATGTATATCAGATATTTTGTATGCATGCATGGTGCTTAAAATAGAAGCGGATGCTTTCCAGATGTTGTGCTCTTTAATAATGAGGATTTTGTTTGGTCTTGTTTCCAGTTTGAGTGCTTTGAGTGTTGTTTTAGATCCAAATCTAAACAAAGGCAGTTGTCATTTTTAGGTTTTAAATGAGATTTTTACTGGAAAACAAAATACTGAAATTGCTTCTCTGCCTTCTACTTCTAAAATACTTTTCTAATCTAAGTCTATAGTGGATATTTGTGTTTGGACTGTTTTGAACAATTATTAAAATGATCTGAAAATTTGGTTTATTTTATGAATTGTTTTATTTATTTATTTCCTTTTTTACTTTTATATTATACATTTTCGTTATTAATTTTTAATTATTAATATCTATCTCTATATCTACCTGTCTGTCCATTATTACCTATATTTTATTTATTTATATATTATCCTTTAATATTTGTATGCTTCCATTATACTATTTTTATATAGTAATTATATTTTAATTATAATTTTTTTTATTTCCCATTTTACTTGCTTATAGATCAGATTTATTAATTTCATATTTCCATTATTTGTTTCTTTTTTTATTTATACATTTTATTATTTATAAATGTATTATTATTTTTTATTTATTTAATTGTATTTATATATTTCTTTTGTCTTTCTGAAACCTTTAAACTTAATACTTTTTAAATATTTAAAAAGTTCATGTTGTGGATCAAGCTGATAAGTCATAATAGATGAAGTCATGATAAGATGAAGTTCCTTCCTGTGGTTTTCTCTGCAATTAGCAGCAGTAACCAAGGGGCGGGACTTCGCAAATGTTCAGTTGATTAATAATAATGGTTTCTGACAGGATTCCCAAACATTCATCAATCGAGGTGTGATGAAGTTTGCAGTTTGTCGTTGATTATGACTGAGTCCGTCTGGTTTGGTCTCGTTGCTCTCATTGTAGCCAATGTAACGGTGACCTCCACAAATGATTTCCCCAGCAGGACTGCCATCTCTAGAGGTGCTGTCCCATTACCTGAGGGTATCTATGAGACGATTAGTGGCATTAGTCTCGTGGCACGGCGGATCTCACACAGGCTCAGGGATATCAGAGTAGTTTCCTGCATGGCTTAATGAGGTGTGCGTTTCTGTGTGTGTGTGTGTGTGTGTGTGTGTGTGTTTGGACTCTTCATAATGCATTACATTTCTGACATTAAAAATGAATGCCGGCTCTTTATCTCTCTGGTAATATCATGCCGTGAGAGGATGTTGTGTAAACCAGACGCCCCACGACCTTTCCTCAACAACAACAAAAATACATACCAAAAAATTAGATGCTTGAGCTCAATGCCACATGATTTTCATTTTTAGGTCTCTGGTGTGTGTGTGTGTGTGTGTGTGTGTGTGTGTGTGTGTGTGGCTCAATCCCAGTCTGTGAACTATTCATACTTTATAGTATGCAAGATTAGGATTAATGCTCTCAAATCATGAGCAGATTGCATACTGAAAGCATTTTCAGGCTTAAATTTAATCGTAATATTTTTCATTCTCTTAATGATATTCATCTTAATATTGAGTGAGTTTTTTTTTTTTACATGCAAGAAATAAAACCGTAAAACGAAATGTAAAAATCATGCATTTTTTTTATCGTATTATTTTTGTATTTTATTTTATTTATACCAGCATACAGTAATAAACATCAATATTTACCTTAAAATTTACCTGTAATTAAAATAAATATAAATAGTTTACCTAATAATATATATATTATTTTTTTTTATTATTAAATTGTATTTTTTTAATTGAATTGTTGGTTTATATTTACATTGGATTTGGATGACCAGCGAGTGCATAGTTTTCATACTTGGTAGATTGTGTGTGTTGAGGTGTAGTTAGTTTTTATTTGCTTGGAGTTTGATGGAATCTCCATGTTTAGTGATTTTCACATGATCTCATCCGTTTGTGATCTGCTCAATAAAAGATCCAAAGTTGCAGCTCAGTGTTGCTGTTCTCCGCTGTCTCGAGCTTCTGCGGCATCTCCGAGGTCTGGCTGAACACGCAGGTTAGTAATCAGGTCAAATCTTCGGCTGTGATTCGATGCAAACGGACAGCCGCCCGGTTCCTCCCCGTCCAGTGCTCTTCTGGGAGATGCTGGCTTGCCGTTATCTGACCGCCTTTATTTGTCAAACTCCTCCAGATCTCACCTGTCACCTGAGCTCCTCAGTGCTTGAACGGAAACAGGTCAGCTGATGCTAGAGAACGTGGTGTGTGTGTGTGTGTGCGCGCGCGTGCGTGAGTAGACAGAGTGTGTCATCTCTTTTTTTTTTTTTTTTTATACTGTTAGATCAGCTTTAAAGGTGTACTAGAAAGGTCTTTAAATGTTTAATCTATATATTAAACTAAAAAAGTTATATATTATTATATAAATTATATAAATATTTATTTATTTATTTATTTGTATTTTGTTTTCTTATTTTATAATTTTTTTGTTTTTTTTTAATATATATATTTTTTTATATCTTGTAATACTTTTTAAGTTCTTTATATTTTTTTGTGGTAGCAGTAGTTATAGTTCCCAATATCAAATTTATTATTTACTTTTATAATATGTATTTTATTTTTTATAATCAATTTATTGTTTCTCAAATTTTTATTTTGAATTTTTATACATTTTTCATATATATTTTTTTTAAGTAGTAGTTGTAATTGTAAATTCCCAACATGAAATATATTGATTAATTTTATTATAGAGTAGATTTATTTACTTTTTAATATTTTAAATATTTATTATTTTATATTTCATATAATTTTTGGGCAAGTTGGTTAAAAAGAGAAATGACGTTAAACTAAATTCTGTAACTATGTATAAATATATATTTACATTTTTTTATATATATTTTTTTAACAATTATAAAACACATAAATATTCTAGTCATGTTTTTTTTCATGTAATGCCATCTGTTTCTGTTGCTCCAGTTAAACTGGTCTATTGTAGAGTTTAAGTTTAAGTGGCCTTAAATGTTTCTGTTTCAGGTGGTTTCTTGTACATTGTGAAGGTGTCACATGTCAGCTTGTCTTCCTGTCTGCTTCACACTTACACCTGAATGCATTTTCAGGTTCACACAAACCCTTTTCTTCAATGTGATACTTTCTTCTGCATGATTTCCACCGTGCCATCGAGGTCTCCTTTTTTACAGCGTCCTTTGTCTGCGACTGTATGTTGGATCTCATCGTTTTCCATTTAACAAGTGTGTTGTGTGGTGAAGTTTGACCAGATTGAATTCCAAAATGGCCTTTTGACGAGAAAAAAAAATATTCCCAGCCATCATTACTTTAGGTCGGGCCATTGTCGCTTGAAAACCTGCATTCCTCGTTTATTTCTCGCTGGCTTGCTCCGGCTATTGTGCGTTTTCTCATCTTCAGGTTTGTATCTGGCTGGAAATTGATAAGCCTGAATCCCTGACAGTCCAAAAGGCTTTGTGTGTACGTGTGCATGTGTGTGAGGAGGGGATACGAGCAGCGTTCTTGTTTATCTAGCTCGCCTTTTCCAGATGGCGCTCAGCAGAAAGAATCCACTTCTTGACATGCTCTCTTTCTCTCTCTCATTATCGTCCGGCTGTGGGCTCTCGCAGGAAACCTGGGCGAGTTTTTGGGGCCAGACTCCGTCACCGTGAGGGGCGGAAGGTGTTCCTCGCCAAGAGGCATAAAAGTACAGGATCTTTGGGTTTAAATGTGTCTGTAAAAACCCAGCCTCTTTCTTTTCACCCGGATGGCTTGCGATCCATTATGAGTAATGGATATTTACACTTTTAATACATCAGCCATGCTGCAATCCTTTTAAGACGATCACAAGTCAATAAATCAATAGCCTGATTCATTCAAAACAACCCAGAGTCATTTGTGCCATGAGTGTGCTTGCATTTGTTGCGCGTGTTGTTTTGAAACGGCAGCTTTCACGCCACAGGCCTTTGCAGATTCCTCCTAGCGGATGTTTATTTCAAACAAACACTAGCCTACAGCAAATCTGCTTCACCATTGGTGGTAATCATGGTCTATTTTTGAACAATGCTGAAGAGGAGACATGCTCCTGGAGATCTACCTTCCTGCAGAGTTCAGATCAGGCTAATCAAACACCTGAACTAGCTAATCAACGGCAGTGTCTCAACTGGCCTACTTGCACTAAAAATACATATACTTTCCAGTATGTTTTAGGACCGAACAACAGTAGAGAGACAGCATCACAGAACATTTTAGCTCATTGTTTCTGTTTGCGCTGCAACATTAGCATTAGCTAAATGACCTTATCGCATATTGTTTCCGTTTGCATGTAGCTAGACGACCTTATCACATTATTTCCATTTGAAAGTGAATGTTAGCGTTCACTAAATGAACAAATTGCATATTGTTTCCTGTTGCACAAGAACATTATAACTACTGAAACAGCCTTATTAAAAATTATTTGTTTACATTTAAGCATTAGCTAAATCACATATTGTTTCTGTTTGCGTGTGAACGTTAGCTTTTAGCTAGATGAACTCATTGCATGGTTTCCATTTGTATTTGAATGATAACGTTACTAAAACAACATTAATACAATTTTTTTGTTTATATTTAAGCATTAGCATGGCTTTATTACACATGTACATTTACATTAGCTAGATGACCTTATTGCACTGTTTCCGTTTGTATTGTAAACGCTTGCATTCACTAAATAATTGTATTACATAAGATGTGTCCTAAATCACGTACTTGTGCACTATTCTGTGACGTTTTGTAGTATAAATAGTGTGAGTAGTGTGTTTCCTTTCCAAATTTCAAAAAGAGAAAGTGCACTTTAATATGATGCACTTAAATAACCGAAAGAGAGAGATATTAAGCATTAGAATTAGCTAAATGGCTTTATCGCTTATTGTTCCAGTTTGCATGTGAACATTAGCATTAGCTAGATGATGCGTTTCGATTCACATGTGAATGTTAGCATTTACTAAGTGAACTAATTTATTAAAAATTATATGTTTACTTTTAAGTGTTAGCATTGGCTAAATGGCTTTATCACATTGTTTCCATTAGGGTGAATATTAGCATTCAGTAAACGAAGATATCTGATTTGCATGAGAACATTAGCATTACTAAAACAACTTTATTACTAATTGCTTACTTTTAAGAGTTAGCATTAGCTAAAGGGCTTATCACATTGTATTGCACGTAAATGTTAGCATTACAAGAGTGATCCTATTGCAAATGTTCTTTTTTACTTTTAAGCGCTGGCATTAACTTGTTTCCATTTGTATGTGAATGTTAGCAATAGCATTAGCTAAATGACCTTGTTACACTGTTTCCAATGTAATACTTAAGATCTTGGCTAGTACATAAAAAAAAAAAAATGTTAAAGTGCAACCTTGCTTTAGTCTTAACATTTAGCGGATCCCATTCATTAAATTTTTGATTAAAAAAAAATGGCTAGCATATTCTGCACTATACTGTATACTGCAGAAATAGAGTAGTATACTGTTCTGAACTATTGTATACTATTTTAGGGCAAATATTATGTTAATTGGGCCACGGTGCTAGTTTCCTGCAGAGCTTGGTTGCACGTATAATCAAACACCTGTCATAATCAAAGTCTTGTGGTTCAAATTGACAGAAAAGTGTTTATAGTGGGCTGGAACTAAACTTTTACAGAGGATTTGACAAAAAGGAATCCATTGAGAGAGTGGATTCACAGCGTTCTGTGACTTGGCATGGATGCGTTTCTCAGCAGAACGGTTGTGTGTTTCTCCTCCAGAGTGTTATGCCTCGGTCACAGGGCATTGAACTGCCTCCAGAGTTCTGTTTGTGCTTGTCTCCATCTCATCCGTTGTGTATTTACTGTCTGTCTAACTAGCCGTCATCAGGTCATCAGGTTGTCGCCTGCAGTTTGACTGTTGGCTGATCGAACAGGTGTTAGTCTTGTGGATTTTTCTGTGTCCTGTATTGATAGACATTTGATGGGTCCGTCAGATAAGGAGCGGCATGTCACAGGCCACCGATCCGACGCTTATCTTCACGTTCCACCGCTAGAGCACTACTAATGAGTGATAGAAACCCTCAAAACCATTATTGAGCTCTCTGGCTGCCGATATGTTGACTCTGCTGGGAGGTTTTTTTTTTGCCTCAGGTGATCGTGTTTGTGTGGTTACACTGACTGAGAAGCTGTTATATCTTTCTCTAAGCAAGTTGGTGACTGTTTTAGTATTTCCCCAGGGCAGCGTTTCTGGGATTGGGAACCATTGCCCCAGAGAGATTTAAACTTTATTTACTTTAAATTCATACTGCTTTTAACAAATAAAGACAAACCCAAAAGAAGTATTAATAAAATAAAATGAATAATTATGCATTATATATAATATGAAATAATATAGAATACCCAAGTCGTGTCACTCGTATAGTTTTAATGGGGAAAAATGCAACCGTCAGTATGAAACAAAGCCCTGTGTTCGTGACAAAAGAGCCAATCGCTAATCGGTAAAGTCAGCTTGTAGAAACGGTATGAGCGCAGTGTTTTTATATGAAATAATTAAGTTAATAATACAATAAATTCATAAACCCATACACATACATTATATTATTAATACACAACTTCCCCACAAGTGTGTAAGTTGATGAATTAATGTATTTATGAATGGCTTTAATATTATAAACTTATAGTTAGTATATTTTAACTAGACTATACTTTTTACTATAAAATATTAAAGTAAAATAGTATAATATTTCTGTATTAAACTATTTAGACTGGCATACATCATCATACTATACATAATGCAAAGTTTGCATGATTTTTGTATGCAAAAAAAGTGCCAAAATGTTTAGTATACCACAAAGCCCACTGCGTCGAATATAAATAATTTTATACATTTATACTAGTACATGTATTATTATAAAACATTAATATATACATATACAATTTTATAATACATGTATAAATAATAATCATAATGTGTATATATTTTATTATATTATGTATTTATGCGTGTACGTTTATAAATCCATGAATTTATGAATGGATTTATGTTCTGTATTCAAAAATGTGCAGTATACCACTGCATTAAATATGAAGTCATGTGACTATAAAATAGTACACTACTGTTAACACATGTCTACGGTTTCACTTAATTTTAAAAGCGTGCTGTGTACAGTGTGCAAAACACAGTATTCAGTAAGTAGTATGATATTTTTCTATTCTGTTCAAAACAGTGCCTTGGAGTTGGCTTGTGGCTAATAAGCTAAAAGGCTATTCCTTTCCTATAGCGACCATATTGAGCATTTCTCTCATTAATTTTTCATTGAATGGTCTGATTCCTCCTCATACCCTCTCCAGCTGTGAAGAACATTTTGATTTTGGTTGGTTCGTGTCACCATAGTGTTAGCAGGTGTCCCTCCTGAATTATCCTTCATGGACCATTGAAGTGTCTGTCAAACAAACACGAGTCCACGCTTTCACGCTAAGCCCGCAATGATTTCTGTTGAAAGCAGCATTTACTGACAGGCCGATAGAAGTTTTCATCGAACAAAAGCTCATGACATCTACAGCTTGAAAGGATCTTGATGGAGGAATGAGATCTATGAATGTAACGAATCAAAACGGCAGGTCAACCCCTTACTAGTAACCCCCCTTTTTTGGCATGGAGACCGAAATTACATACCCAAAATAAAAAGGTTTTTGCTCATGATTCTTTCTGACTAGATACATAATCAACCTTTGTTCACAAAGCTGACACTTTAAAGTTTACTGTTCAGGAATCAGAATCACTCAGACTGTTATGATAATAGAGATATATAAGCTCAAACATAAAAACAAAAATAAAAATATTAAAAACATATGTTTTAAATGTATTTAAAAAAAATGTTGATGTAGGAAATGAGTTTGAAAACACAGTGTAGCTAAGGCCACAAGTCTTCCAAGACTTCATAAAAAATTTCATAATCGAATCTGTAAAACTGTGAATTTTATGAAATATTTTCTAAGGCCATGTCATGTGTGTTTTTAGAGAAGGCTAATCAGATTGATTTATGGCCCTTGTCATCTCTGTAAGATCTCACATGTAAACTTTCCTGTGCTCTTTGTGTATGTTTCACTGTTGAAAACTGCCCGTTTCATGATTGTATTGTTCTCACCAAACGGTTCTTTCACACCTCCGCCAAGTATGACACATTATCCGCATTATTCTTTTATCATTATTCTTTTGTTTTTATTCCACCTTTATTAGCCTTGATTGTGGTTTTTCAGGCTTTACAAAGCAACAAAGCAGCGATCTCACTTCAGTCTCTCTTTGCATTTAGCCCTTATTTATCAAAAGTCTTACTATAAAAATACAACAAAACATTTTCTTACGACCTTACGTGAATTATTGAGACAAAAATGCATTATGAAGAAGAAAAGCACCTGCTATTAGTAGCATTGGTGCTAACGTTAGCATCAAGCTACATCTGACAATTTATGAAATTATTAGTACACTTTTACTCAAAACTCACTTTAAACCCCGATCGAGTGTTTATAATAACTTCCTTTAGCGATCAGGGGTGGAATTTGGTCGTTTACTGTTGTAAAAATATGTTATTTGTAGCCTTTTTCATCGCTTCACAAGTTAGCATTTCCGATGTACATTTTCGATTTTTTTTTATAAAAACGCCCCAGATCTCAAGAAATTCTCATACCAAGCTTTACTATCGTAATCGCGGGTTTATTATTCGGATATTTTGTGTGTACAGAGGTGTTTCAGTGTTGTTTTGGCCAGATAACTACCAGGAAGTGTGCAGGAAGCATGTGACACGATGTGGCGGTGTCCATATATGACACTGTAAGATTGACGTTTGAAAGACCCAATCAGAGTCTGAGTCACACACCGCACGAGCTGTGACTACTGCACGCACACACAGAGATCGCTGGGAGAGGCTGTTTATCATCTGATTGCGTAAATCCGTGGAAAATGAATAGAAATGACGATTCTGTCTGAAGAAATATGAAGTAAACATCAGTAAATATATCCATATATCTCCGCAGATATGCATCTTTGGTCTGTAAATCCTTATTGACGCTGTTCAGTGAGTCTATGTGAACACAAATAAACCGCTCTTGACGTGACTGAATATGAGTGAGTGATTAATTTCTATTCAAAATGTGGCATAATACGGATTTATTATTTTGCACTCCTGACATAAATCACTAAATATCTGTCACTGCAACAATGTTTTATCAAAATATTGGTCAAATATCGAAGCTTGAGTCTTTAAACTTTCCATTGATGCACAGTTTGTCCAGATGAAGTAAGACAGTGATGTTTAATGTGCTGTGAAAGTGAAACAATAATAAACTGGGGCCGTCAGCGATGTTTGCACGCAAAGGGTGGGTTGAGCGTAGGTCGATAAGCTACAGGAAACTGTTGCTGCAGGGCGAGAGTTTTCCCTGCTGAAGTATCATGCATTTACATGAAACTTCAGTGTTGTATTATAGTGTCTAGGTGGAAAAGTCACTTGGCAAAAGGCTTTCATATCCCTTCAAAAGCTGGATCTCTCGGATGCCCTTTGCTACCCTCTCGCAAGTTCCCAGTCAGAAATCCTCTCAGATTCACTCCGAGGGCAGCGGCTCTCAGCTACATAATACTCAAAGAATTTCATTCAGGATCGAGAGGAGAAACTGTTTTCACTTAAGCAAGCAATGTCTCTCCGGCTCATGTTCTCGGCTCATTTCAGGCACGCTCACTTTCCTTTATAAATATTCACAGGCTTGCATCCACAGACCCCAAACTGTGAATCCGCAAATTCACTCAACACTCCATTGAGTTGTTAGGTTTGATCCCTCTTTGCTCGCCTTTCTCGCCCGTGCTCTCACCTAATTTCTCTCTCACTTGATTTTCTTTGGTGTGGAGTCTCCTGTGGATTTCCACTCTATCCGGATGTTTGCCTGCAGACTGCATCAAGTTCTTTCCCCCTTTGTATAATTCTCCTAATCAAATCATTAAACACTCCTCTTTATCTTCCTCACATCATTTCTTACAACTGTGTGAGAAATGCAATTTTTGCATTGTAATCTCAACCTCATTTTCTTAATCAGTGTTTGTGTCATTTTCCGGGAAAAATATCTAATCATCCTTGGAAGATAAATTGACTTGTTAAAACTTGTTTTTGGAGAGTTTATATTGAATTAATTCAGTTATTTAGTTTTTCTCATCCAATTTGAATAAACAAATATAATAAATATGTAGTGAGGTGTATGCTAAATACAATAAAAAAAATTAATAGGATAATATATTAAATAATTCAATGTGTTCTCTGAAGACAAGAAATACTAATTAGGATTTTGTATTTATTTATTTATTTTTTGTTCCAGTAAAAACAATACGTGTTAAAAAATTTGTGTCTGCAAGATTGTTCACCAAAGCTGCATTTATTTGATCAAAAATAGTTAAAATTAATATTATGCAAAATATTGTATTTTAACTATTTACTGTTTCCTATTTAAATATATTTGTAATGTAATATTTTCCTGAGATGCAAAGCTGAATTTTCAGCATCATAACTCCAGTCTTCAGTGTCACATGATCCTTCAGAAATCATTCTAAAATGCTGATTTGCTGCTGAGGACACATTTCATATAACTATCAGTTTTGTGAAAACATAGATATCTGTATTTTTCAAGATTCTTTGATAAATAGAATGTTTAAAAGAACAGCATTAATTTGAAATATCAATCTCTTGTAACATTATGTACTTACTGTCACTTTTGACCAATTTAATGCATCTTTACTGAATAAAAATATTGATTTCTTTCACTTAAAAAAAAAACTTTTGAACTGTAGTGAGTATTGTGATGCATATTGTTAACTTTGTATATTTTTGTATGCTAAAATTGTTCATACTGTCCACCCCTGTTTAAGATCCACTTCAGACAGCTTGACGCTTGTGGATAAAGGACCGTTTGTTTAGCATTTGCATTGGCAGCTTTTAATACCATATGAGCCTTGAGTGATTTTAAACGGGCTGCTGTTAGCTGATTGATAGCGTTTAGTGCGACATGGCTGCAGTTCCACTGGGGCTGCAACTGAAAGGATGAAGCAATACTGCACATGACTGAAATCCAGCACTGGGCCCAATACCGAGCCCTGAGGGACACCGTAATGGCTGCATGTACCGCAGATTTCTTTCTGTTGCACAGCTGGAGCTAATGGGGCAGCGTTTGGGTGAATGTTCGAATCTCACATTACTCACAATCTGCCTCTCTAATGGCTCTTCAACGTTTTAAATCGTTTTCAGTGATAAAACAAGCTCTTGGTTGCTCCTCTATTAAGGCATCAGTGGACGTGTAATGATTGTATGCATTTTTTTTTTTTTTATGGAAACATTGATATCTGAAACCATGTCTACACTGAGTGAGACAAAGGGTCAGTTCACTAAGAAGTTTAGTTCAAGAAGTTTAATCTAGTGTAACCAGATGCTGGTTAAACCACTTCGTCATGAATATTTAAATTAAGGTGTGAACAGAAATGGCCTGGAAAAGGTGAATTGCATCTTTCAAGTTGCATATTTAGGGCCCTATGAAATCAGTTTTATTTTTCCACAAATTCCATTCAATTTTTTTCTAAATTATTTTGTTTTGACACTTTTAATTGTTCAATTAAATTGTTTTAATCAAAAAGCATGTCTGATTAAAGTAATTAAACGTACACAATTCATAAAATCAGGAAACAGAAAAAAAAAGTTTACTTTTTTTTCAAATTGAGTGTTATTTTCACCAAATTCGGTGTTCCACAAACTTTCTAGATTTGATCGTAAGGGCTTTACTAAATTGTTATAATCTAAATCATCTCTAATTAACCAATTTAAAAAAAATATTATTATATATTTTTTTTTTTACAGAAATACTGTTTTGTGTATTTACATGCACAAAAAAAGTTTGATATTTTTCACATGTATTTTTTATTAATAATGTTATTATTATTAATAATACTATCAAAACAAAGTAATATATTTCTGTCACTGTTTCTTCAATTTAAACTGGACATTTATTTTGACAGGTTGCTGTGAAGACCTTTAAGTTTGTGTATGATATGACAAAATGCTCATGAAGTGACTCTAGGGATTGTTTATGTGTACTCACATATTGCGGCGGCAGAGGCTGAAAACACAGCAAGCTTCACATGCACTTCAGAATGTGTGTAGTAAATGAAAATGTGTGTCTGCGTCATTAATTGACACAAATACACAGGACATGCAGGATTCATATTTGAACAGTATTTTTCCAACTAAATATTAACAGACACTAGTCCATATCGCATTCTGATTTGTGTACTACTGGCCTACTTCTTGATTTATTGGTCTACAATTTGGTAAATTCCATGACATTCCATTTTATACCGTAAATTCCATTTTTATGACTGATTCCATCTGTTTTCTGCATCTCTTAAATCATAGTGCGCTACATTTTGCACTTTTTATGGTGTGTTTGGACCGTTAACTGAATTTGCGCAATTCCTTTTATTGAATCAGGTGCAAAAACAGTGCAGATATTGGGTTTATATTATTAGCAGGTGCAATTAATTCGTAGTGAATCCCTCTCCTAAATATTTACAGAGTCATATTCCTCTTGCTCTATTTTTTACATTTTTGTGAGATGTGTTGACGCTCTGGGAATGACTTGCAAACAGATGTGGTCCAGCAATGCTCCTTGTTGACGGCCTCCCGCTGGTTTTGGCTTGGATACCAGTGTGGGAATCATCACATCCAACACCTGTTCCTCTGCTAAGCACCTTCTTGTCGTCTTGAATGATTTACTCTCTCAGGGAAATTTCTGTGAGGCTTTATCAGTTTTCTTCCTCGTCTCTTTCCCTCTCCCTCAATCTCTCCTCCTCTGCTCAAGCTCATTAAATGTTTCCAAGAGAATAGGAAATCAATGGCGCATATGGTGTGAGAACTTTTTTTTTCTTGATTTGTTTTACCCTGTATTTATCGGTTTTCACGTGTCTCTCTCTTGCCTTCCGTTTACTTCAGTTTGGCAAGATATTGTCAGAAATTCATTTTCAGGTGAACCATCCAATTTTTGGAAGAAAGTTAATGCTTAAAATGAGTTTGCCATTGGTGTAAGACGGACTAAACTAATGAGTTATGAGTGTAACTTGAATTAAATCTTAATATCCTATGCAATTGTGCTTCTCAAGTAAATCTATCGTGATTTTACTCCAGTCTTCAGTGTCACATGATCCTTCAGAAATCAAAATACCGTGAAATTTGTACCAAGATGCAAGACCAATATTAAGATTTTTTTCTTTTCTAGGTTTTCCCACTCATCTTCTTCTGGGGCAGCAGACTGTAAGGTATGAATACGGTTGTTTTCAGTTCAGATGTGCTCTTCATCTTGTTGGCAGATGAGCCACGGCTTGGCGGCTCATCTGGTGTTTCTAGGTGAAATGGCTATGCAGCACATGACCTTTATTCATCCTGACACACATCAGGCTTCTGGACTGCAGCAGGAAGAGCTGCTGGATGGAAAACGAGAATGTGTCTGATCGCTTCAAATGCTTATCGTCCCCCCTCCCCTCGTTTAATCATCCTTACTGGCTCTCTCCGTGCTGAGCTGTGGGTTTGATTAGTCAGCCTAGTGGAGGATGACAGCATGCTAAACTGCCTTTCTAAAGTGACTGAAATCAGGCTTCTCGCTTGAGATTCTTCATGACTTTGTTCTTACTGTGCATGATTTATCAGGTTACTCGAACAAAAACAAATAAGAAATGACCATATCAGCCTGTGAAACTACTTGAACCAAGTGTGCACATTTAAGGAAAATAATCTTAACCAATAATGTCAAAACCTTGAGTTCCAGGAGTCAATCAAATCTTGTGTGGGCAGGGCTTGGTTTAGTTCCAATATTTCTTACAGAATTTTATGATTTGCTCAGTAATATTCCTTGCATGCAATGTTAAATATCATCCAAATGGTGTTCAAACACATTTTACTGTTTGAATTTCCAATTTAAGTATAAAAGAATTGTTGGGTGGGACCCATAGACTGTATAAAAACATGGACGTAGTGTCCATGATGTCACCCGTAGACTTCGGAAGTGTGTTTTTGAAGCCTAAAGTGTGCAGAGCGGGCGACTCTCCTGGACAATCAAAATTGGGCAAAAAGGCGGGTACTACTTGCTGAAGCCACGCCCACCTAGCACGATGGCAGTGTGAGCAGCGGCAATCCACCTGTCACTCAAGTGGCCACGCCCTTAATTATGCCGAACTTTAAGTCTAAATATAACTTAAATGGATGAGTTCTAAAAAAAAATTCACACCCTCAGTTGTCATAAAGGGCAAAATTAGCTATTTAGACCAAAATGATGTTTTGCACCAGGCTGTAAACATGTTTTTTTTTTCTGCTGTAAAGTTGGGCATTTTAACATGGGGAGTCCATGGGACTTATTCTCTTTTGCAGTCAGCCTCAAGCGGCCAGTCGATTAATTGCAGTTTTAGTCACTCCTTATTGACCTCATGAGAGAGAGCTGGAGGTTGGCGCTCGGTGGGACTGTATTTTATATAATGGAAATTGATTTGGGTTACGAAAAGTGGCTCATAATACAAAAATTAATCCAAAAGTTTAGGTCTGATGAGATTTATAAAAATATTTTTGAAGAAAGTCTCTTATGGTCACTAAGGCTGCATTTATATGATAAAAAATGTAAATATTGTGAAATATAATTACAATTTAATGATTATTATCAGTCTTGAAAACATATTTTTGAGGAAACCATGGGTTTGTCAAGATTTTTTTGATAAATAGAAATTTTAAAGAAACCACATTTATTTTAAAAATGATAAATGACTTTGTCACTTTTGATTAATTAAATTTGAATAAAAGTTTAAATAAAAAGACAACAACAAATCTTATTGATCCTAAACTTTGGAATGATAGTCTATCTCCATATACTAGTTAACTTTTTAATGAAAGTCGTTTCAGAGGCGGAGCAAGTTGTTAGACTGTAATGAAAGGTTATGAAGACGACTAGCTTCTTTTGAATAATGTGCACCAATGAATCATTCACATTAAGACCAGGAATGTGTATTAAGAAAGCAAACCGAGAGCATTTTGACATGTTTCTTTTGTAACTTTAATCCTTCTTTGTCTCGGCAAACCTGAGCGTACACACACACACACACACACGCACAGCCTCAGCACTTTCCAGCGTTCTGGCCGTATTTCAGGCTTCTGCTTCGCTATCAGCAGCGGAGCAGCTTCACTCTCGCCGTTCGGCCAAGCCTGGCGAACAATACGTGCTGTTATTTATTTATTATTTTCAGAAAGAGGTCGTTTGTTGTGTCGGGGGGGAGCGAGCGTGTGTGTGTGTGTGTGTGTCAAGCTGTCGGGCAGGTCCAGGCACAGCCCATTGTGAGGAATAATGGATGCTATGGCCGCTATCGCAGGAGTTATCTCCCTCACACACACATACAGGGCTTGAGGAGCTGGTGATAAATGAGTTTGAGACTCGCTGTCTGCGATCAATAAACCACTAGCAGCAGATGAGTGAGACCGAGTTCCCGCTCTCCGTTTCTTTACTTCTCTCCATCTGCTCCGCTTTGGCTCCTTCAGTCGCTCTGGTCTCGTCTCATCTCTCATTCTCTTCCCATCTGGTCACTCATGATCTGCTTCTCGTATCCTATCTCACTTGTCTCTTACGATGCTATCTTTTTTCGTCTTCTTAACTTGGCTTGTTGTCCAATCTCGTCTCATTATCTTCACAACATTTATCATCTCACTTCTGCTCTTCTGGTCTCTTATCATGCTCTTATATTTTATGTCGCATCTCAATCTTTTTTAAATATGTCTTCTCTCATTTTTTTCAATCTTGGCAATCATCTATTTCTTCTCAGCCCTCCTCGTCTCTTTTCACCTCTAATAGTGATGATCACATTAACATCTTTTATTCTCATAAGGCCTTTTGTTTTCTTTTCTTTTCTTAAAGATCTCTCTCTGTAAGTTTTTTTTGTCTCATGTTCCTCTCATCTCTTTGTCTTTTTGTTTTCTCTCTCACATCCCCTTTTTTTTCATTATTCTTCTCATATTTCTCGTCTCAATTTTCACTTGTCTTAACTCATTTTCCCATTTTCACATCTCATCTCGTCTCTGCTTTTCTCACATATCTTGTCTGTTTTTTCTTGTCTTTACGTCTCATCTCTTGTTGTCTTGTTGCTTTTTTTGTTTTCTCATACTACTTTTCCAGTTTCTCATATTTTGTCTTTTCTGGTGTTCATGTTTTCTCATCCCTTCTGTTTTCATCTCATCTTATATTTTTCTATCGCCTCAGCTCATTGTTTTCTCATTTTCACATCTTTTCTCGTTTTCATGTCTCATCTCTTACCTTCTCATCTTGTTGCTTTTCTGCTCGTTTTGTCACAGCTCTTCTTTTTGAAGTTTTCATGTCTCATCTTTTCTCATATCTTCTCTTTTCTCTTTGTTTTGTCACATCTTTTCTTCGTAGGTCTCTTTTCTTTTGTATTTATCTCATCATTTCGTGGTCTTCTTGCTTCATGATTTCATGTAGACTCTCACGGTGTCTTTTTTCACATCTTATCTCAGTTTTCTTTTTCAAATCTCAATATTTTCCTTGTTTTCACTTCCTTTTCTCATCTCATTTCTTCTCATGTTGTCTTTCTCATTCTCATCTCATCTCATCTCATAGTTTCTCATGTTTTTCTCATCTTGTTGCTTTCCTCTTGTCTCTGCCTGTTTTGTCCCCACTCTTGTTTTCTGTTCTCATCTCTTCATGTCTTTTCCAGTCTCATCTTTTCTGGCCCCTCTTCTCCTCTCTAATCGTCTCTCTTCACATGAATCTCACCCGTGGTCATGTAGGTCTTGTTTGAGGGGCGCAGGTGATTGCTGGTCAGGCACACACACACACACACTCACACATTGTTCAATTACTAACACTTGAATGCACACAGAACGGCTCAGATGCTGTGTGTGTGTGTGCGTGTGTGTGTGTGAGAGAGTGTTTCCAGCTGTAGGAATTGATCGTGGAATGAAAGTGTAATGGGAGATGAGCTCTCATCTCAACCCTCACTGGAACAGAACAGAGATTTGGTTACTAACACCAGCCATATGACGCACAGACACACACACACACGCACGCATGCACGCACGCACAGCATCATGTGTGATCACAAATCTCCAGACAGCATCACACACTCTCAGAAATCTTCAAAAGAAAATTGTGAATGCTAATCAGATGTTTTTGTCTATTTCTGGCATGCGAATACTCTAATGCTCGGACTAATTAAGTCTTCCATAATAAACCTCCTCTATTCTCTCTCTCTCTCTCAGTCCAGCGCTGACACTCCTGCCAAGAACGTGTTGCACTCTCATTCTCTTCTCATCCCGTCTCTTCTGTTCTCACTCTGCACTCTCTTTTCATGTTCTCATCTCTTCTCTTCTCGTTCTGTTATCCTGGTCTCTCATTCACTTACCGCTCATTTTCTCATTGGATCTTCTTTTCTTGTCATCTCGTCTCATCTCTTAATTTCTCATCTCATTTCAGGTCTAGTCCTGACTTCTCTTGTCTCACTTGTCTTTTTTTTTTAGTCTTGACTCAGTTCTCAGTTTTCCTGCCTTGCTTGTCTCTTCTCTTCTCACCTCGTCTCTTCTCAGTCATTTTCTCATCTTCTCATCTCTCCTTTTTCTCATCTCTTCTCATCAGTCATCTTGTCATCTCTCATTTTTCTCATCTCTTCTCGCCTCTTGTTTTCTTGCATTCTTGTTTTTTCATTTACTACTGTCACGTCTGTCTCTGGTCTCTTGTTTTCTCATCCTATCTTTTCTCCTTCTCCTCTCTCCTTCTGTGTATTGCTTGTATGGCTGTGGTTCACTGCACCTGTTGCTGTCAGTGTAGTGTGTGTGTGTGTGTGTGTGTGTGTGTGTGAGAGAGCTGCTCACCTCTGCCAGAACATCAGACCTCAAGTGAAGAGTGTGTGTGTGAGGGGTCTCGTCTGCCCCTGGCTGTCACACACAACGACCCTCTGCTCTAATGAAGCCGGGGTCATAACTGTGTGTGTGTGTGTGTTTGTGATCGTGTGTGTGAGGTTAGAGAGCAGCTAATTGGTGGAGCTGCCAGCACTGGAGAATAGAGAAACACACAGAGACACAAGCTATTAAACAGTAAACACACTCCGTCACCCCAGAATTGGACCCTTTCATAATATTCACTAGAAACCGGTAATTCAGAAGAAGCCAACCAGAGTCAAACTCCTGATGGTTTGATTTGACATGGTTTATGTACTTTATTTACACTGCTTTCATACTAGAGACTTTGACGCAGACCTGAGTCCATTTGTCAAAGTTCGGTTCATCTTGTTCTGCTTGAAAAGGTTGATATGAATGCAATCAATCTTGAAAGTCATCATTCATTAATAAAATATGTATCCATGCTCGGCTCTTTTGCAACACATCCGCCAAAAGTGGTATTGTTTCTCTCTCGATGTGTAAAGTTTGAGTGCTATATCCGACTCATGAATAAAATGGTGCAAATGGCATCTTCTCAACCTCTAGACCGTTATGTAGTTCGTGACGTGAAAAGCTGCCGGTGTTTGGTTTTGCTCTCGTTGATGATGCACGTCTCCAAAGACAATGAGTGCGCTTAAGGGAAAATAGTTTGTGAGATTTGTGGGTTTGAATCTTTGAATGATTCAAAAGCTTTGTGTGAGGCAGTTAACTGAGTAAACCTGATATATTTGAGTGCTAATGTGTCTATTCTGCTGTCTGTGTATATTCTCCTATATTGTATATTTTGTTACATCTGCTTATGGCTTCACAACCAATGAAAATGCAGACATTGATTTGTCGCCTCGTACAGTCAGAGTAGGAAGATCTAACAGCCGTCAGTGAGAGGGGCTTTAATCAGTACGTATTAAAGGATTGAATGCGCTACACGATTTTTTCCCCCCTAATTTACAGTCTGGACAAATTAACTCTAACTAACTGATTCCATTTGACAGACTTCATAGAAAATCAGTTTAGTGCATGATGCCTAGTAACTAATTATTAAAGTGGCAAGTGCATGATGCCAAGCGTTTCAAAAGTTGTGTAGTGTATTCCAGCCTTTAGGAGCAGTCACATTTGGGAAATTTCTGTCATTTCACAGGCAAAGCGTTCTATTATCTGTCATCAGATGCTTTTAAAACCAAGCAGCTTGGTTTTTGCGTGACCTGAATCCATTGTGCAATCTGCATGGAAAATTTCATTTTTTATTTTAAATGCATGTTTTTGTTAAAAGCTTAACTGCTTTGACATTAGCTACTATCCCTTTAAATCCAAATGGCCTGTTGACTTTCAGTCGTTGAACTTTTGTCAAGAGATCCCTCTCATCTCAAAGCTCTCGATGCCATAAACTCATTGAAACGGTCCGCTTTCGACTTTCATTTCCACAGTGGTTTCCTTGTGGTGATATTTTCCAGCCGGTTTGTGTTTGATCGTCAGCTGATATTGTTACGTGAGTCAGCAAAATTGCAGCAGACCTTCAACAAAGTGCCGCTTGTTCTCCTAAACATTTCCCTTCCAGCTCTGCTCCTCCACATGCGCCTTCTTTTCCACGCGCTTATCAAAGAGACCGAGCGCGGAAGAATGAAAGAGAGGGTTATAAAAATGAGAAGTGATAGTAGGTTTCAGCCTTTTGTAATGAATATTCCTTAGAGGTATTGAAATGCTAATTTTACCGCTCATAGTTGGCAAACTCGCCAAATCGTGAGGAAAATACAGGCTGCTTAAACCAACCCCAACTTGAAGAATCTCTCCTTCTTTGGCTTCATTTATGTGTTTTACTGTTTTGATGTTTAACGCTCTCTCTTAGTTGAATCTTGTTTTCCACCTCGCTTTTCCATTTTTCTTCCAGATGCATATATTCAGGGCTGTTTGGGATTTGGCAATGTTGGGAAGCTAGTTTGAAACTGGAGCCTGCCCAGCTACAAGCTAGTTAAAGGAATATGTATTTGTGTCGTTAAAACCCCATATGACTTTCTTTCTTTTTATTTTCAGTGAAACATAAAAAGAAAACTTTGAAGATTACTTTTCAAACATCTTTAATGAATGGGGATTGAAGCTTTCAAACTTTGAAAAGGAAGTAAAAACACCATAAAATGGCTCATTTGACTCATCTGCTATATTTTAAGTCTTCTATATAAATATGATGGCTTAATTTCCGAACTATTTTTCATTCATCTTAAATTGTAGTGAGCTGTTCCAGTGAGCAGCTGCTGCAACTGAATCATTGTCAAAAACGTGATGTGAATTATTCCAAATTGTGAGTGAATGATATCCAATTTCCATTATTACAGTTGAACAAATCAGTGAATGGTTTTATGAATGGAATCTAGTGAACCATCTAATCAAACCGGTTTTTTAAAATGGATCATAATTGTGTCAGAAACGGTTACCTCGGAATAAGAGAGAAACAGACTAATATTAGCGTAGATGCCATTCTTCTAATGATGTAGCAAATGCATCGGGTGTAATGGGAAGTGTTCCCGGTTCCGGTTTACCTAATTAATGCAGCCTAAAAATCCTTTAACGGATTTTGATATTAAAACCATATTAGTATGTTATGTGTAAGCCAGGTTAAAGAGATGGGACTTTAATTTAGTGAACCACCCAAATGAACAGATTCAGTAAATATACGGTTTGAATATATAGGCCTATTACATCAAAAGAATGGTGTGCTGTTTTTTTTAGTGCTACTCATTATAAAAGGGGACCTGTTTTTTAATGCAATATTTATTGTGAAAAGATCTAAGCGACTGAAGAATGCAGCTTGATAAGTTTTGTTGCTAATTTTAGCTGGTTTCTTCCCGTCACTGTGCTTGAGTGATTTCCACAGGCTTGTTGGAGCGCTGCCAGTGTAAAGTCTCTTCTGGCTGCATTTCTCCAACACCGGGAGAGTGAGAGAGACACAAATCGAGAGGGGTCAGAGAAATGAGGTGCACTGTAATTAGCCCAGTCGCTCTCTCCATCCCTCTCTTTCTCAGTGTTTCTCTCTCTCTCTCTCTCTATCTCTCCTTGTTAAGGCATTTCTTGCTGCTATTGTTTGGCTGTCACATCCTGAGGGAAACAGCACGGATGGGGGGGGGGGGGGTGGAGAAACGGTGACCTGTTTCATTCAGAGCACATCTTTCACTCAATCTCTTAGTTTTATATTCTTTTATTTTTCCCTGCGGCCTAGAAAAATCACTATTCGATTGGATGCCGGCCCCAAAAAACATTGGGTATGAATCTCAGAGACCTCTGGGTGTGCGGCCCGCCTTGTAACCAATGATAGTGTGGATTAGAAATAGAAAAGGTGCCCAGTACTTTCTCTTTTTACCATCTCAGCTGTTTTTTATTCTAAAAATGTCAACAAATCAAATCAAAATTGATCCTGTTTACTTTCTTAATGCATTTTCCGACTCTTAAGTTCTGCCCTTTTGTTTTTTTTATAGTTTATTCTGTAAAATGTTACATATGACAGTCATGTTGAGTTTTATGAACTTTGATTGGAAAAGGATTTGCAACCAGCAATGAGAGCAGGCCACTTTAACATCAGATACTATTCGTGATTAACAAAGTCATAATTTGTCATTTTTGTCCTAACTAGTGAAGTATTACTTCAGTATTTTTTATATACCATCATAGCATTTTTAAAATAATTTAATTAACTTTAATACTTTCAGTTTTCACTTTAATTTTGGTTTAAGGTTTGGGAACTTACTTAATTACTAAAATAAATTCTGTATAGCTTGAAATTTTACTATAATTTTTATATTTTTCAATCTTCAACAATCATGTAACTGAAATAAATAGGTTTAAGGATAAGTATTGAAATTATAAAAAATTAAACCTGAAATAAAAATGAATTCAAGCTATATAGGAATTAAAAAGTAATAATAAAAAATGACACAAACACAGTTACAAAAATTGAACCTAAAATTTATATGAAAACTGAAAATGAGGCAATTCAATAAAAAAATAAAAAAATTATATTACAGTATGTAAATGATACAGAAAATATAATGATAAAAATTACAAAAGCACATAACAAAATTACTAAAACTTAACCTAAAATTAAATGAAAACTGAAGATAAGGCAATTAAAAATGTATATGAAAAAATAATTCATAATGGTGTATAAATAATACTGAAAAATTAAAATAAAAACGACAAAAGCACATAACAAAATAACTTAAATTTAAACTGAAATTAAAAGGAAAACTTGAAATAAGGCAATTAAAGAGGAAAAAAAATATTATTTCATATAAATTTTACAAAAAAAGAAAACCTAATAAAATGAAAAAGCACAAAAAAAAACAATTACTGAAAACTTACATTTATAATTTTAGTGCTTCAGCTTAAACTTAAGATAGAATTAAAAACATTAATGTTGCATTGGCAACTAACTGAAATAACTGTACACTTTTTATGTTATTTATATTTTATCTTATTTATATTTTAGTTAACAGCAGCAAAGTATAAGACAATGTTTAATGGTTTGCAATTTTGTTCGGTTTTTGTTTAATGTTTTATATTTTCATGACAATTTTATTAGCTTGCAAAAAACATCAAATATGTTCTGATTATCTGTAATTTTGTTGTTGCTTTCATCATTTTTACTTTCAACGCAGATAGAAAACTCACTTGGTGTGTAAATTTGCCATGCTGCAACTGGTTACAATATGAAATGCAAGCCAATCTTTTTTTCGCTCTTGTTTGCCGATTTGAACCGTTGCAGAAGTTTCCTGGCATCTCTCTCTCATTCTTGAACCAGTCCAAACTTGTTCCTGACATAAGCTCTTTGACAGCATCCCATTTTTCCTGTAGTACCAGTCCTGCACTGTGACAGAGCGATTTAAAAGCCATCTCTTCAGTTTTAATCTGAATTTTTCTCACAACAATCCACAACAGGTGACATTGACCAGTTGGACTCTGTAGCTCCGCCCACAGTGGAATCTCATTGGTCCAGAGTTCCACTCAACATAAAAGCACTGTATTTTGTTGCATTGTGCAGCATTTTTGTGTTTTAATGTAGACCGACCTGCTTGTCAATCGAAATAGCTAGCACATGTAATTCTGCTTATATGCACTGTAAAAATAGCAGGCTTAAAGAAGACGTAATGTTAAGAGGATGATGGCGTAAGCTTTGCTACAGATGCATGTGAAATCTGCTTCATAGATTTAAAAGCTTGTACTGTTTATCTCTTTTCTTTGTTCTCTGAAAACCTCGATCAGTTTTGCTCAGAGATTGATGGCGTGCCGGTGTCCCCCTGCTGTCAGTCACCTGCAGGACTGAAAAGCGTTCGCAGGTTTTCTCCTCTTTCGTGACAGGTGAACCCCCCAGCGGTTCCTCGTCCTGCTGTTCAGCTAATTGGCGAATGACGATTCGCCCCCCGGCAAAACCAGGACGAATATTACCAAACCTCATTTATTCAGGGCCTGATAGAGTGCTTTTTATCACTTCATTTGAGTGCAAGAAAGGGAACCAAATCATTGTCAGTGGTTATAAAAATGAATCATTTCCCAGCGGCGGATATTCTTCATGAAAATCATGGTTCGCAGTTGAAGCCCGGAGACCAGCTTTGAAGTTTGTTCAGGATACCCGAGTGAAAACCGCCTCGGTTATTGGTAATATGTGCATTTGAACATATCCGTGAAGATGTGAGTTAGGTCATTATTACAGGAAACCTTCTGAATGCAATTAATCCAATTTTTCCTGCATTATGAACCCATTTCTATCGTGCCACGAGCCCTTGATCAGTGACTGTGTCGGCTGGCCTCACCTCATTTAACAGATTTTGTACTTGCTGTGTATGAATATTAATTGCAGTCATGATTGCAGTAGTTATTTAATTTTTCACAAACCATTTACGATGGTTACCATATTTTCACCCCAAATATTATAGTTATTAAGTATTTTAATTTCTGGTACTTCATGTTGGTGACAGCATTTGCTAACAAGTTGTCCCTATTTTATTGTGATTCAATTTTTGTATATATATATTTTTATATACATACATATAAAATATAATATTTATTTATTTAGGAAATGTACTCTTTTTTTTTTTATATAGGGTTATAGTTTTTAATTTTTTTTTTGAATTGTCTTTGATTTACTGTAATTTTGTCATTTTTTCAGTCTATCTTTGTGAGTTATTTAACTTATTTATTTGTTTGTTTGTTTTCTAGTTTAATCACCTTTTATTTTAATTTTTGTATTTTATTATTAGGTTTTAGTATTTTAATGAGATTTTACACATTTGTATTTATTTTTTTATTTTTTTATTTTTTAAATACATTTTCAGTCATTATTATTTAATTTTTTTTTATGTTTTCTAGTTTAATTAGTTTTTATTTCCATAAATTTTCTTCACAAGGGTCCCCCCTCAGGCCTGTAGGATTTCTTGCCCTTTTTAATGTCCGCCAGGCGACAATCGTAATCGCTCAGAAAAGTATGGCGTTTTAACCAAAACTAAGGTCAATTTTGCAATCGAATGCCTTCTGGCTCTTCGGTCCGAGGGTCTTCACATGCGCCGTCACAGTTTTCCATCTACAACTGTGTGCTCTGCAGGGTGAGCTCTATGAAAACACCTCTCTCCTTCCCCCCCCAGCCCCAACACTAAGTCCAGGCACTCCAGTATCCCATCACCCCCTGCGACTATCCAAGCTGTCACGGCAGGCTGGGCCACTGGCGTCAGTGCCAGGGCGCGGCAGGACCGGATCCGGCTCCTCCTCCTCCTCCTCCAAGCTGCCCGTATGCGAAGCTTCTTGCCGTTAGCCAGAAGGATGCTTCAGTGAGGACAGGTTTGTCATTTTGAGAGCGAAGCGATTAAACTGCGTAATACCTAGTAAGCACGAGGAACAGTCAAGCTGTCGCATCTGAATTACCAACGTGAGTGTAAAGTTTTGTGTGCGATTCTGCAGAAGCACATTTCCAGCAGATGGTACGACTCACATCCAGACCTGACCCGAGCTTTTAGCACTTCACAAAATTGAGCATTTAATTGGGGGAGAGATTCGATATGCTCGAGTTTGATCACAAGACTGACAGTTTTATGTCCTCAGTTTTGCAAGAACACTCCTCAAGACCAACAGCACAATTTTTTCTTTCTCTGAAGATAAATGTTTGTGTGACCATTTCCTGGTGCTCAATGTAAAAAAAAAAGGCCATATTTGAGCCTCTTTAATCTAAGATCTTTATGGTTTTATTTAATTTAGTTCGTAAATTTAAGTAGAAGTAAATATTTAGGTACTGGAAAAAAAAATTGTTTTTGTATTAAATACTTGTATTTGTATTCATTTTTTTTTTTTTTTTTTTTAATTTTATATACTTTTTGTTAAAACTGAGGCATGAACAAGTAAAACAGAGTGCAACTGATCTACATGTCATGTTTATTGATTTATTCGTTTTTTTTTTTCATATAAAACACTTCTGTCATGCATAAACTCAATGGCATTTAATTGGTCTGATATTTTATTTCAGGCATGGCTCCTGCTCAGAGGTCTATGCAAATATTTAGTTTCCATATGGCTACAATTCCACCAAGTTTAATGCTAAAATGCTAAATGCTAATATATTAAAGGCTGAAGTTGAATACTTTGGTTATGGGTTTTGTAAAAAGCTGATTCATTTGGTTCTTTGTTGTGAAGCTCCAGGAGACACAGTAAATGTGTGTCTTGTGCCGTTTACAGTGAAAAGCATCATGTTGCTTTTGGTCCTTGGCATTTGTAAGAATCTGAAGCAAGTATGGTATGAAAGCATTTCACACAAGGACAAGCTTTTCTACTAAAGCACGGCTTTGGATGTTGAGTTTTGAGGCCAGAGCTTGAAAACGGCTCGTCTGCTGACGGTTCGTCTCCGGCTCCGTGTGTTTTTTGTGCTGGTGAAGTGTGAGAGTCTGCCAGTGGAAGCTGAGAGGATTTTTTTTTCACCACTTTATATCCTTTACATAATCCAGATCCTGTAGCTGTAAACGACTTCCTCTCAGATCAGCAATATTCAGGGACATGAAAATGGAAAGGTTTGTGTTTTTATCCGCTGAAACAAAAGGACATTGCTGAGCTGTTCCAAAATCATCTGTAGACGGCCTGGAGCAGCGGCACAGAACTTTCATGTCAAAGTCAAGTGAGACACACACACACACACACAACACACTTTCTTGCTGGAATTTTCCATTTCCTTTGTATATTTGTTGCATGTTTAAGGCCAAGTGCATAATACAACACGTGCACAAATGAAGTTTCTTGTGTTTATGTGCTTTACAAGGCTGACCAGAGGTGGGATGCACAGAATATTGGTTACATTATTGGTAACATTAATTCAATAACGCACTCTTTTTATATATATTTATACATGATCTGTTACTCTAGTAGTAGTTTTTTAGCAATCCTAAAATTCCATCATAAATTAGATTTACATAATCTACTGAACATGATGCTTATCAAACATTTCAAAAAATATTTTATTCATTGCAATTTAATTGGATTATACTTTTTGTTTGTTTGTTTGAATGTTTATTTTAAATAATAAATGTATTTATTTTCATTGGACATAAACTGACGGTAGATTTGATCCAAGTTTAAATTGGATTGTAAATTTGATTGATTTTGAGTAATATATTTATTTTAAAATAAGTAAATATGTATTTTAAGCATTTACTCTGTATTGTATATATGATGAATTACTTTATTTTAATATATTTTCATATATTTTAAATATGTATTTATTATGCGTTTATTTACATTTGACCAAAAAAAAAAAACGCACAGGAGATTTGGTCCATTGAGTTTTAATTGGATTGTACATTTTATTTATTTATGTATTTATTTACTTGTTTATTTATTTAGAATATTATATTCATTTAAAAAATATTTTAAATATGTATATATTTATTTACATTTGACATGAACTGACAGTAGGTTTTATCGATTTGAGATTTAATTGGTTTGTACATTTTATTTTTATTTAATGTATTTATTAAATAGGACATTTATTACTTTATTTATTTACATTAGACCTAAACTAACACTAGATTTTATTCATTCAGATTAAATTAGATTTTTTTTTTTTTACTTTTTTTTTTTTTACGTACCTTAAAGTATTTATTTTAAATAATTTAAATTAATATGTATTTATTATTTACGTATTTATAAGTGTATTTATTTATTTACATACCAAAATAAGGCAAGATATTTGGAGGAGAGGGGTTAAAAAAAGGGCAAAATCAGGTCACTGGAGAGTCATTAAGTTTCAAATTGTTTTGTTTTTAATTATTTAGAATAACATGCCTCAGTGAATCACAACAGTACGTTCAGCATCCTGTGTTATGGACATATAAGTGGAAGATTTAGATTTATGACTGTGTGTAGCAGGCTTCAGTCACATGCTCTCAGCCAGAGTTTGTGATGGGAAACATCTGCAGCTTGAGTGAGTGGAGTAAAGTCCCTCTGGATCAGGACCAGGTTCAGTTTTCATCGTGGCTTCTGGTTCTCTCTGAATGTCAAGTCTGTTCACTGCAGATGCTGTCTGAGCGCTTGCATGACTACATTTCTCCCGTCGCTGCGTTCCACGGGCTGATATGAGACGCTGTTATTACATCTAAGCCTGAGTGATTCAGAGCCATTGAGGATTATTTTACAGAAATCATCTCCGGCAAAAGAGCGTTTAGGACAAATATATGTATCGTTGGCAGGGAGAGTGTAAATACAGCGGTTGAGTAACCGGCACATGTAAACCAATCATTTCAGACAGGATAAATGCTAAACTGTCACTTCCTGACTGGGGACCAATCGGAAGTCATCAGGCTCGACAGGAAGTTGAATGATATTCCTGAAGTCACTGGAGATTTGCCCTATTCTATACCCCTCAAGTAGATACTCACGTGACTCCAGCTTTTGGCAAATGGAAGTAGAAGTTCACATTTAATGGTAAAATGTAGAAAAATCCAAAATGTTATTTCCTGAAAGGCGGGAAAAACAGAAGCCATCAGTGACACCAAGAATTTCCCTCAACTTCCTGTTTGACTTCCAATTTGTTGCCTTCAGGGTATGATAGTTTAGCAAACTTTCCACATTTTATTTTAGTTTTTCTACCGTAACTCAGTTTCCTGTTACCCTCAGTTACATTTGATGGCTGTTTTATGGTTGACAGGAAGTGATAGCTTAACACTTATATAAATACACACACTCCAGTTAATGTGGAAAATATTAAACCATAACTTCCTGTCAACCAGTAGGAAGTCATCAAACTAAACAGTAAAGACTGACAATGACTTTAGCTTGTTGACATGTTAACCTTTATTTGTCAACACACCAACATCTGTATGAGATTTTACATCTACAAAAAGTAGCCTATTTGATCAGGAAAATCTCCACAAACACGGACATGTCCTCAACTTCCTGTTCAGTTTGCCTTTTGGTTTTCAGGTACAGTATATGATTTAATTTCTTAATTTCCCACAAGTATAAAAAAAAACTGTATGTTTTCCATGCAAAAGTGATGGTAGTAAATGAAGCAGTTTACCATGGTAAAGTGATGTTATCAGTTGATAACATTATTGGTACTGTACGATTACCAACGTAATTATCGGTACTCCAAACATATTATTTTAACTACCATGATATTTTGGACATGTATCACGGAATACCATGCACTACCAAAAATACCCTGGTACTATTTACACGGTGTTGTCCACAAGTGCAAAGAAATACTATAGCGATTTACCATGGTAAGTGATGCAATTTGATGGTATTACTTTGGTACTCTATGATTATCATAATATTTGCAATAGTAATAATAGGTATTCCAAACATATTATTAGTAACTACCATGGTATTTTGGACATGTATCTTGAAATTACCATGCACTTGCAAAAATACTGTGGTACTACCATGGTACATTCATTTCAGTACCAAATTACATTTCCAAGCATAGCAACCATTGTATTGCCATTTACCACCATTTTTGTACCATTGTACTGCCCAGTACTCGGGGTACTGGACTTCACGTACCATGGTTTTAACTATGGCACTTCCAAGAATTCAATGGTACTATTAAATTACATGTCGAAAATGGAAGCACCATGGTACTTTTTTGTTGGTTTTTATTACTGTAAGTGTGTTTTTCCACGATTCCACGTCAAAAACAACAACAACAACAACTGAAAAGAAGCAACAACATGGTAAAAGTACAAATATAGAGGCACAATGTTTTCAGTTTGTTGGCAAATTGATATAAATGCACCCACACACATTTTGTCTTCTCCTCAGATGTTTCTTGGCTCCATTGTCTCACATATGGTTTTGTTTTGCGTTTGTTCGAATATAGCATTAAATGAATGGTTTGTGTAACTGGCATTTTTCAGTAATTATGGTCTGACGATGTCTCATTCTCAGCGCAACAGTCCCACCGGGGCCTGTTGACATCAGATTATTGGTATTTGTGAAGCCGTCATGAAGCCGCCCTCATTTAGCTCGTTTCCAGAGGAAATCACTGCATTTAATAACCGCAGCATCGGACTCTCTCGCGTCTGACCCGCAGGTTTGAATTCTTTGTTGGACGACTCTGGGAAAAACTCTTCCCTATTTAGCCAAACAGTTTGACTTGTCCCCCCTCCACGGGTGCGACACGCGGCGGTAAACCACATTATCTGGGATCTCAGCGGGATTTCGAATGCTTGTGTAATCCTGTCATTTCATTCATGGATACCTCCAGGGTTATTCTGGGATGCCTCTGTTCTATCTGCCCACCTGTCCGCTCGCGGATGCCTGCGAGGGAGATTGAATTCCCTCACCTCACTCACACACACACACACGCGCACACACACACCATGATCACCTACTCATCTCCACCGCTATCAGAATGTAACAGAGACCCGTGCTGAACTGAACCTGCTTGTGCCGAGGATTACGTGGAGCCCGTGAACCCTTTTAACTGGCCAGGCCCACAGGATGAGCTGTAGACCTGAGGAGATACAGAGGTGGATGCTGACACCGCCTGGGGGATTTAGCAGAGTGATAGTCCTTTAATTTTGATTTGTAAAGAGCATCTGCCCTAATGTAAACTGTACTTACTGTATCTATCCTTCTGTCTCTACTTCAGTCTATTATCTCATCTTTTGTGTATATATCCCTTTTTCTATTCCTCTGTCCTTCTGTTTGCCCTTTTATCCATTCATCTGTCTGTCTTATAATCTTTTGTCTATCAGTTTATCTTTTTTCTGTCTGTCTATCTGTATCTGTCCGTCTGTCCATTTATCTATCATTTTGACTATCATTCTCCTTTGGTCTTTTATCTAACCTTTTGTCTGTTTTTCCTATTGTCATCCATCCATCCATCCATCCATCCATCCATCCCTCCCTTCCTTCCTTCCAATTGAGGAACTGACCTGCGATGTAAAAGTCATTCTTAATTCAGTTCTGAATGGTGCACATCCTTACTATGTGTAGTATGTGGGATTCAGTCCTGTTAATAGCCCCCCCCCCCCCCCCCCAATATTCAGCATGTAGGGGTCAACTGCTGACCTTTTTAAAGTGAAGACAGCGGTAGTATATTTTCCAACCATTAGCATACCGCTGTCCGTACCACGTACCGCTGCCTCGGATGCTAATCATGAAGAATGATGGCTTCTGCGTTGCTGTCCTCTCTCTGTGAGTTCCTGTTATTTGTAACCTGCCCGGATTGTCGACCTTGTGTGCGCGCAGCTCTCTCTAATCCCTGGGCTCTTTCCTGACGCCCCAGCCCTGCATAACTGTCCACACTGGGGGTTGGCCGCCTCCACGCCTGAAATCTTTGTAATAACTTTCTCTATCACCGAGCCGATCTCCTGCCAGAGCTGAATCTGTACCTTGCTGTAATAGAGTGCCGGCAAGCGTAGCGGTAATAAATGCGACATGATTTACTGGGATAAATATGGAGAAATGACTCTCGCGTACAGTAAATGAAACTCCAGGTCATAAGTGGAGGCATTTTTCTGTGTGTGTGTGAATACTTAAAAAAAAGTGTGTGGGTTAGTTATCTCATTGGCAGAAGACTTTAAGATGCTTGTGTCCTCGCAAAGTGTGTGTGTGAGGGAATGAGTTGCCTGCAAATTGCTTTGCATCTGAATTAAACATGTTGCTCGTTCACGCCTCACCGCGATGGACAGCGAAACACGTTGCAGCCGGAGAAAATGACTTTTTAAGTGGGGTATTTATGAGATGCTATTGTATTCATTTGATTATAATAAAACTGCCAACGTGTGGAGGTGAATGGCAACTAGAAACCAGGGCGGCCTCCGTGTCTTTCTCCTTGAGAACATGACGGCTTTTTACCATTAGTTTTCTGTAAGTGCTGCTGATAGCTGTCATGGATCGTCAAAGATTGACTTATTAAAAGGAACAATGTCTGTTTTTATTGAGGTTTTGTGGTGGTCAATGCTTAAATGATGGTAAACATATGTAGTAACAGTGTTGAAATGCGTACAACCGGAGAGTCAGACATTAGAAAGCACCATTGAAAATGACTTACTAAACAGTTATCAATGTCATTCTGTTCTAAATGAGTATCTGTGACATGCTGCTTAAATTCACTTTATATTTTATGAAAGATTTCAACGTGTGGGATAACAGCTAAAAGCCAAGATGGCCTCCCTGACTTTCTCCTCATGCACATGACAGCTTTTTTCAATTATTTGAATAATAATAGCTGTCATGATGCGTAAAGAGCGATTTAAGTAAAGGAACACTATCTATCTGTTTTTATAAAGGTGTTCTAGTGGTTTATGCTCGAATGATGATAAATGGATGCAGTAACAGGGTTGAAAAAGATCTTTCGTACAACTGGAGGGTCTCACATTGTAAATCGCCACTGAAATCGACTTACTAAACACTTATCAATGGCATTCTGTTTAATTTCACGTGATTTTATGAAAGCATTTCAGCATGTGGAATAAAAATAAGAAGCCAAGATGGCCTCTGTGTCTTTCTTCTTGAGCACATGATGACTTGGTGGCATTAAAAGCTGCCATGATGCATAAAGGTGACTTAATAAAAGGAGTAATGTCTGTTTTTATAAAGGTTTTGTTTAGGTTTATGCTTAAATGACGGTAAACAGATGCAGTAACAGAGTTGAAAATGATCTTAAATATCACAAGACAGTCATCTGGAGGAAATCACCACTAATGTCGCCGATAGCGGTCATCATATGTAAAGGTAAATTAATAAACAAAACAGAGGGATTTGTGGTGTTTTAAGCTGGAATGACCGTAAACAAATGCAGAAACCGTATTGAAAAAGATCTTACGTGGGTATCTATGACACACTGTTTAAATTCATGTGATTTTATAAAAGGATTTACTTTGTGGAAATGGCAACTAGAAGTAAAGTCTGCCTATATTTTACTCTACCTGGGCAGACGAAGAGTTTTAAATATAACTTTTTTTTCTTTTATTGTCACAGATAGCTTTTTTTTTTTATAGAGGCTCTGTTGTGGTTTGTACATGAATGACAGTAAATGGATGCTGTAACGGGGTTGAAAAGTCTTACGGAGACAAACAATGGAAAGTGCCACTGAAATTAACTTTTTGAATAGTTGTGTATGACATGCTGTTTCAATTGATGTGACTTTTTGGAAAGATTTTAGTGTGTGGAATGACAACTTGAAGCCTTCTATGTCATTCTTTTTTTTTAAGCATGTGACGGCTTTGTACAAAGAGTTTTCAGTAAGTGCCATTGATAGATGCCGGGATGTGTAAAGACTGACTCAAAAAAGGAACAATGTCTGTTTTAAAGAGATTTTCTGGTGGTTTATTATTGAGCGAATGTAAACATGCAGTAACAGGGTTGAAAATTATCTTGCAAATCACCAGAGAATCACACGGTGGAAACCAACACTGAAAATTATGTGATTTTTACCCAAGATTTCAGGATTTGGAATGACAATTAGAAGTCAAGGCTATTTCACTCTCCCTTAGCAGACAAAAGGTTCTTAATATTATTTATTTATATTATGGTCACTGTCATCATACATAAAGTTAAATGAATAAACTAAATAATGTTTTTAAAGAGTTTGTTTGAGTGATTGTAAACGTATATGCAGTAACAGGGTTGAACACTGTGAGAGTCACACAGTAGAAAGCACCATTGAAAACGACTTTCTAAATAAGTATCTTTTACATGCTTAAATTCATGTGATTTTATGAAATATTTCAGCATGTGGAATAACAATTACAAGGCAAGACAGCCTCTGTTTTTTTCCTTTATGATTAGTTTTCTGTTTTAATATTACTCCTTTTAATTTTATTCTCACTGATAACTGTCTTAATATGTAGCTGTTTCATGCATGAATAACCTGGTAAACAAATATAGTAGTGGTAAAAAAAGAAGCATCTTCCGGACCATCAGACAGATACATTGGAAATCTTCTGAAAATGATTATTTAAGCGATCTGGCTTTGAGTTGCTATTTAATTAGTTTTCTTTTTGAGTGGCACTGATAGTTATGATGTTTAAACTTTTATTTGCGACTTAATAATGAGGTCTTGTGTCAAAGATGCACTTGAAATGCTGTAAACAGATGCAGTGACAGAGCCGAAAAGGATATTATGGACAGCAGAGCGCTGCACAGTGGAAATCACAGCAGAAAATGACTTTAAATGGGGTTTCTGTGTGCTGCTATTCAATTAATTAGATTTTTACTAAAGATTTCAGTGTGTGGACATGAATGACAAATAGAAGTAAACCGGCCTCCGTGTTTTTCTCCCAGGTTTTTAGGATTCATTTAGTAGTGCAGATGGTTGTAATGCAGTATATAAACCTTTATTGGGTGACATAATAGGCTATTTTCATAAGTGGCATTTATTTTAACTTTTATTGAAATATCTCACAAAAATGAAGCATTAACAGTTTGGGGTCAGTAAGATGTGGGTGTATAATTTATTGAAATAAAATAATTTGATTCCACAAAGATGCATAGTTGATCAAAAGTGACTGTAAAGATATTTTTAAAGTTACAGAAGATTTTATTTTTAAATATTTTCTTTTCTTTTGAACTTTCTATTCATCAAAGAATCCTAAAAAAAAAGTATAGTTTCCCACATAACTGTTTCCACAATTATTTTTCAAGCAAATTAGCTTATGTTAGAATGATTTCTGAATAATCATGTGACACTGGAGTAATGATACTGAAAATACAGCTTTGCATCACAGGAATAAATTACATTTTAAAATGTATTAAAATATAAATCAGTAATTTTTATTAGTAACAATATTTCACACGTATTGTTTTTACTGCATTTTTTTTTTTAATTTCAAATAAATGCAGCATTGGTGAGCATAAGACTTCTTTCAAAAACTAACTCTATTAAAAACCCCAAACTGTAGTAAATGTTTTTTTTTTACTAAATACTAGATCTTTCTGTCTTCCACAGCAGATTAGTTTTCTTCGAGCACTTCTTCACTTTTATTATGTGACTTAATAAAGAAAACTGTCTGTTTTTATAGAGGTCTGGTGGCAGAACTGAACTTGAAGTGCAGTAACGGGGTGGAAACCGATCTTACGGGCCAACGGAGGGCCGCACAGCGGAAACCACCGCCGAAGGTCTTTTCGCTCCAGACCTCATCCATAAAATGCTTTCTGTGTGTGAGAACCCAGTAAAAACACTATCCGTCAGCTCTCAAAGGGAAATACATTCTCTCTCACGGCGTCCTGCGTGTCTGAAATGGATATGGCGGTGTGAAATAATACCGTGGCTCACCGAGGTCACTGGAAGAGAGCTGTTGATTGAAGTATTTTGTCTCCTCGGGTGTCAGTGCTGTGAAGGTGAACTCCTGCATCTGTTTGTTAAATTCAGTCTTTTATTAGTGTGTGGCTGCAGCGCGCCTGTCCTTTCTTTTGTGAGCAGGGAACCGTGGGAGAATCTCACTTTGAGGATTTCAGCTGTAGACTCCAATAGAATGGATTTGTTATCTCAATTTGTTATTAAAAATAAACTTTGTAGGGCTAGGTAAAAACATTATTTCTTCATTTGAACCGTCTTGGTATTGATTCTCAAAGTCCTAAGAACAAATTTTAGTATGAATAGTGTGATTCATGAATAAATGATTCTTAAGAACCAGATATTTTTGGTGAATCAAATAAATAGAGGTCAACCCACAAACAATTGACTCTTGTAAACTTACTCTTTTTAGTGAATCAAAAGCATGTTGTGCAACCAGTGTAGTTCAATTCAGGTACAAGTGACTGTTTGAATCGATTCTTTTTAGTGAATCAGAAACATTCTATGCAACCATGAACAAATGATTCTTATGAATCAATTTCTTATTAGTGATTCATAAAACATGGAGTGCAACCCACAAAACAAATGATTCTATTGAACATAATCTTTTTAGGAAATGAAAACATTGAGTGCTAGAAACTAGTGGAGTGTAATTTGCAGACAAATGGTGCTTATTAACCATTTTTTATTAAATTAAAAGACAAGCCGCAGTGTTGTCATTTTTACAAACAAATTATTATGATCCAGTTATTTTAGTGAATCAAAAACATGCAACACAACCAGTGTAGCTCAGTTCACTAATTATTCTTTTGAACCAAATCTTTTTATTAAACATAAAAACATTCCAATTCAACTCAAATGCTTCTTGAAACATATCCTAGACACGTGTAGTCCAATTCACATCACATTCACATAATCAGAAACATACCAAACAAGAAGTGAGATTCATGAGGAAATGACTCTTATGAGCCAGACCTTTTCAGTGGCTCAGAAACACATCAGTGATGAACGATTCACAAACAAATGATTCTAATGAATTGATTCTCGAAGTGAGTCACAAGCATCAGTCAATTTTTTGTGAGCTGATTCTTTTAATGAATCATGATAAGGATCCATTTGGAGCCCTTTGACCAAGTTTATACTATTTTATGTGAGTTTAACATTTAGTATATAAAAAAATAACAATTAATAATAAAATTTTACATTATTAATATTTTTGTTATGTATTGATTTTCAAGGGGTTTTTTTTGTATAATTTACAGTAGCTGAGAGAATTAGTTTCAAATGTATGTGAATGGACATTTTAACTAAGATTCGTTCAAATGATTCTGAATAAGTGTAATTATATTTGAATCGAGTTCAGATATCTGTAATAGCAGATGTTTAATATTCTTTGGTTGTTGGTCATTTGGTCAATTGTTGTGCCGTCCCCAGAGCAGATTAGTCCCAGAAGATGACCGGCGTGATGTTTATATTTCTATCAGCCAGCGGCTCAAAGAAATCTCCATAATCTGGCCCCCTGACACATGTGTCTGATAACAGCTCGTGACTCTCGGCCGCGCTGACCCCCGTCTCAGACGTGTTAGAACTTGCTTCTGAACGTGTTTTTCTCCCATAAGCTCCTTCGGATGGAGGGAGGCAGCGGTGGTCAGTCGTCTTTGTGAGAGATTCACTCTTAAAATCAGTCAAGCGTCCTGATTAGATATGAAGAAATGAAGCAGAGACGAGCCTGTGTGTTGCTTTAGTAGGACGCGTCATGAAAATCAGGTTTCTTCGGGCATAAAATAAGACTTTGATGTGCTGTGTGGGCATACATCAGCTTATAAAGACCACAAAGATTTGATTTAACATAAACCACCTCCTTTTTACTGTGTGTATCTGTTTAACTATTTATCTATAATTTACATGATATTAATCTGTGTGTGTATTTTAATGTCTATCTATCTATCTATTTATTTATCAACAAGCTGACATGTGTGTGTGTGTGTGTGTGTGTGTGTGTGTGTGTGTATGTATGTATGCGTGTATATAGTTTTATATATATATATATATATATATATGTATATGTATATGTATATGTATATGTGTATATATATATATATATATATATATATATATATATATATATATATATATATATATATATATACATACATACATACATACATATACACACACACACTACATAATTTTAGTTTGTAAAGTGTAATGTATTGTGACTACTTTTTGGATTACTTTTGATCTAACTTATGATATAACCTTTTTTCAATCATCTTTTTTGCTTAGAAAAGTAAAACTTCACTTCTTGTTACCAAAAAATATGTTTTCATATATTATTCTTATAGCTCAAACATAACAGATTGAGAAACATGCTTTTGGTCCAAGAAACCTTGAATAACATTAAAAGCTGACCTCAAGAGAAGAAAATAAAATGAAAATGAAGGATGTGGCCTTTTTATGTGTACATGTGCTCCAGAATCTAGGTTGCGGCGCAGGACATGTGTCTGTGTGTGTGTGTGTGTGTGTGTCTGGACGCTGCTCAGCAATCAGCCGCAGAAATGGAGAGACGGTTGTCCGTAGCTTTGAAGTTGCCGTAGAGCCGGGCTCTTCCCTCTCGGATGATGGAGAGAGCCAGAAAACAACTTACCCATTAACAGAGGCAGAAACCGGGCCGCCATCCGCTCGCCCTGCCCCTCTCTCTCTCTCTCTATCTGCTCTTCCTCGCACGCTCGCAGCCGTGTAATTGCTTTTTTTGGGTGCAGACGCTGGAATGTGGCGAGATGTAAAAATCGAGGCTCCCTTCTCCTGATGGCAGCGCTTTCATATCTGAATGCTGGAGAAGAGATGAAATTAATTGGCTCACAGTCTAATGGTGATGTCGTAGATCTCCAGGCTGCCTGGGTCTAAATGATAGAGGCGGCTGAACCCACTGCGGACAGCAACATTATGTAAAACCTCCAGAAAAAAAAACCAGCTTTGAAAGGAACGACAGAAGCCGTGTGATCTCATCGCATGGCATCTTGGGATCTGCATGATTTGTGCGTCCCGTCATGCCCAGACCAGAATGTCCTTTAGCACACATGGCATGTGTGGACTCATTCCACTCCATTTCATTTCATGTTTTTCATGATCTTAAAAAAACCTTTTGATGTGAAGTCTTCTGCTTAAGTGCTTGAAGTAAGTTGTTTAGACAAATTTCTGTGATGTTTTTATATATTTATTATCATTATTATTATTTTAAATTCTGTTTATGTATACGTGTGTGTATATATGTATATGTGTGTGTGTATGTATATATATGTATATATATGTGTATATGTGTGTGTGACCCTGGAGCACAGAACCAGTCATAAGTCTCTGGGGCATGTTTGTAGCAATAGCCAAAAAAAAAACATTGTAAGGGTCAAAATGCCAAAAATCATTAGGATATTAAGTAAAAATTATCTTCCATTAAGATGTTTTGTAAATTTCCTAAAATATTTTTGTAAAATATATAAAAACTGAATTTTTGATAAGTAATATGCATTGCTAAGAACTTAATTTGGAGAACTTTAAAGATGATTTAAACATTGCATATATAAATGTTTATATTACAGCATATAAATGTTGTTTGTTGCTCTAAGAAAAATAAAACTAAAGTTAGAAAACTATAGATGTATTAATAATAATAATAATAATAATAATATAAATTACAAAAACAACAAAATAAATATAATAAATTAAAATGAGAAAGTAAATATAAAACTTAAAACCATAAAAAGCATTAAAAATTGATGACACTAAAATAACATATTCATATTCATATTTTTGGTTTAGTTTAATTTTTATTTAAATTTTTCTACCATCAAAAATAAATTGACACTTTTTTTCAGGTTACAGCTACTTTGTGTTTAACTTATATTTATTAATCACTTTATAAATGTATTAAATAATGTTTTGAATCTGTTGAATTTACATATTTTAAAACTTTAGCCGAGTCACTTGTAACTCATATTTAAAGATAATTCAAGTCTGTTCAATTTGCATAGTTTTAAATTTTAGTTGAGTCACTTTTAATAGTTTGTTGATGATATTTAAGAAATGACAAAACCTGCTCATTTAAACTCTGTAAGCTCATTTTGTTTTTCTATCCTTTTACCAAAAGTGTTTAGATTTCCATATTTATATATTTTCACACTGTACTTTCAGTCACTTTGGATATTTTGTGAAGCAGCTTATTGTTTTGCTCATATTTTATACAATTTCCCGCCAAACCTCCTATATTTACCTATTTGAGGTGAGTCACTTTTTTCTAGCTAGAAGGGCACGCTGATGTTTTCTAAATTATTTAGCACTGCGTTCAAGCTGCAGTTAGCTCATATTTCACGATGCATTTGCCGAAACGACGATCCTCATTAATCCGGTGTTGAGAGATAATTTTCTTTAAGTGATGAAGCAATTAGCACGATCTGCAGTTCATTAATAATTAGCAGGGCGAATAAATGAAACGGGAAGACAAATATTTGACATGTCAGCCGAGAGTGCAACAGTAAGTGAGCGTGTGTGAGAAATAGAAATGGCCATGTGCGCCCGCGACCCGATTGGCTCCAGCCGTCCTCTCATCCATCTTTATCACCCGCCAGACTGTCTCACCTCCAGACGAGATCTCCGACAGTCACCTCCTACACACACACACACACACACTTTTAGCTGACTTGTATGTGTTCGAGTGTTAATTAGACTTGGAGCTGAGAGACACAGAAATGTTATCTACTTCCTGTCTCTGTCTCCTGAGAAGGGGGCGGTGTTTGCCAGGGTTGTGGAGGGTATCTGTGCCAGCTGTCGGATCGGTGGAGTGCCGGCAAGCATTGGTTTCTCTCTGCCCGCTCGTATTGTTTATTTATCCGTTTGCGTTCAGTAGTGCACGATGTTGAAGTGGGCATCTGTTGCATCTCTCTCGTTCTGCCCTCTGTGGTTGTTTCTAGGCGGGAAAGGGACGCTGGGTAACGAAGGCCACTCTTGTTTGGCAGAGTGCTGACATTCGTCGCTCATCTCCGGGGAACGGTGGCAAGGTCAGGGGCGGTGGAACGGAAAGAGCGTCCGGAGCGTTACATATGGATCAGATTCAACACACACACACTACTTACTCGTCTGGATGAATTGGATGCACTTAATTATGCATTTTATTTAAGATTGAACTAAATTTGGCTGGTTTTTCTTACAGTTTCCTTTCACAAAACTGTGTCTATTTGTGTAGCTCTTTGTATGTCAGTGGTTGGCTCTGAAGTCATCTATGGAAATGTATGTATTTATTTAATACTTGCAGTTAAACTACTCAAATTAACACATTTTCCTTACGTGTAAATTGTAGGATGCATCAACATAAATTCACTTGAAGCCCCTCAAAATATAAGGAAGAAATTATTATTTTTTATTTATTTTATTTGCTTATATTTTGTGTTTATAAATATTATCACATATAAATATTTGTCATTATTTTATTATTCATTCTTTGTTCATTAATAATGTATACATTTTACTGAATCAGTATTATTTCATTATTTCTGATTAAGGAATAAATAAAATTTTATATAACTGATATATTCATATTTGTTTATTATAACATAATATAATATATATATATATATATATATATATATATATATATATATATATATATATATATATATATATATATATATATATTATATAGTAACAAAAAGAAATAATGATAACATTATATTAACTATTACTATATACCAATGTGTATATTGACCCGATAAATCTAGAAATAGTAACAAACTAAATAAACAATAAATAATAATATAAATAATTTTATCTAAATTACTATTTTAATACATTTTTATCATTTATTTAAGTTGTTGTTATTATTATTATTATTATTATTATCATTTGTATTAATGTTAATAATATCTACTATTATTATTTTAACAATAAGATATGTATTTCTTTATCTGTTAAATAATAGTAATGATAAAGTCAATATGTAGTAATAAATACACAAATATCCCAAAATTACTAAAAAGGAATAAATAAATAAATGTATGGTTCTAAAATTTATATATAAAAAATATACATAAAATATAGAAAATAAATTGTATATAATATAATAACAAAAAATACAAATAACATAAATATAACAAATAAATAATACATAATTATTAAATGTGCAAAATAAACTGTATCTATCTATCTATCTATCTATCTATCTATCTATCTATCTATCTATCTATCTATCTATCTATCATGAATGGCTCTGAAGTTGTGTAATAAGGAGAATGAGGTGCACACTTAGTGTTTGGAGTGTGTTGAGATCACTAGCCCATAGCATGAGCTGAAGCAAGCAGTGCTAATTATTCGTGTCTCTGTCTCTCTCCTGCACTCTCGGTGAACTCTTGTCCTCGGCGAGACCTACATCAGCTGACGGAGCCTCAGCGCCAGTGTGTTTCCAGTTATAGCCAGACGCTTGTTGGCAGGAAGTAGCTGCTGTAGTGTTTTGACAGTCTTTGGACTTCAGCCTGCTTTGTAGCAGAAAAGATTTGACTCTTTATACGTTCAGTAGTGGAGTAAGAGGCCGTCACCTCCAGGGCCGCATCTGGGGATCGTGACGAGTCCCGAGCGGAAACGATGAGCGATTCCGTCCCATTGGAGGCCGCAGGGGGTCAGATGGTTTTTATGCAGGAGATATCCTGACCGATGGGCTGGAATGAAACAGAAACTCTCGGTGAACATTGCACTGGGGAGTTGTTTCTTTGCACACACTCATTCGCACACAAACTTTCCAAGCAGTGTGTGAGTTTTTCTGCTGCTTGTATAACTGTGAGAGAACATGAACCATCTGCTGGATTTCTGTCCTGACATACGGATGAACATTTAGTCCATAAATATATGCATAGCATGTGGCATGTTTAGATTTGAGGTTCAATTAGGCAATGCTGGTTAAAGGCTTCTGAAGAACTTTGCACATCGTTTTTTGAGAAACATTTCAACAAGTTTATGAACTTGATTTAGGAGTATTTTACTGTTTATTTTTGCAATTCCTGATACAGACTTATCATTTTAGGGTTCATTTGAATGACAATGGAAAATGTTTTTCTTTGCATTTGTCAAAAGTTAACATTTCAGGCCTCCAAAACACCATCATTATTAATGTTGTTAAAACACAACTATTATATAAGCATTATTTTTTATTCATGATTTTACAATGATATATATATATGTATATATATATATATATATATATAATTGTTTATTGAATTTAATTTTAGGTATAAATAATATGAATATATAATCTAATCAAATAATAAATCATTCTATTTTGTTTCTTCCTAATATTTATTTTTATATATAAAATAAATAGCGCTGTCAAATGATTAATTGCGATAAGTTTAATAAGCTTTTGTTTAAAAAATATCTGTGTATGTGTATTAATACACACAAAAACAGTATATATTTAGAAAATATTTAGATGTGTATATATTTATGTTCATATAATTGATGTATAAATATATTCAATATATAATCATAACATACTTTTCCTTAAATATATACATGCATGTGTATTTATATATACATAATAAATAAACATGGTACACACTAGGGATGCACCGAATCCAGGATTCGGATTCGGCCGAAAACTGAGCTTTTTGAAGGGGTTCGGTTTCGGCCGAACCTTTGTTTTTGTTTTTCACCGAACCGAACCCTAGGCTTGCGCTACGCTGGTCGACGCTACGTGGCTGTTGATTGCGTGAAGGTGTTTATATGAGGAAGAACACTGTTCTGGAATCTTGAGCGGCTGGGACGATTTATACCGTAGCAATACAGAGCCAGCCAGTCACATCGGGTGCTGACGTGGAGATAAGAGTTTTTTTTGGTGAGTCTTTGATTCCTCTTAGAGAGGATCCTCTTCAGTGGTGGAAGACAAATCAGCGGTGATTTCCACTGCTGGCAAAAATGGCAAAAATCTACCTCTGTGCCCAGTGAAAGACTTTTCAGTACTGCTGGGGACATTCGTTCCCACACTCGCAACCGGCTGTCACCTGTTAATGCAGAGCGTCTTGTTTTTTTAGTTTTTTTTTATTAAACTCATTTCATGTGAAAGATTAGAGGTTTTACCTTAATTTAATTATGATGCAGGAGATGTGTGTGATCTTCCGTAATATTTTTCGTAATATTTGGCTACTGTTCTAATCGTAGCCTATCCTACTGTTATAAACGAAAACTAAACAGCCTCCCCATGTTTATTGAGTTAATGTTCAATTACATTAATTTCAGTTAAGTCACCAAACATATTCTGATTTTTAAAAAGAAAAGAAAAACACTTTGCTTTGAATTGCTGCACTTTTATTGAAAGGTTTTGGGTAAGCATAAGCTTGGTAATTGTCAAAAATGTTTTTCTCACTTGTCATCCTGGCATAATGTTGCCTATTCTTTTCTTTTTTACAGTTAAAATAAAATAAAATGAAAAATACATTGCTGTGGACGTTGTTTGCTTTGTTAATGTGTTTTACTGTGTTAATGGAATAAGGGTGCGAGTAGGATTCGGTATTCGGTTTCGGATTCGGCCGAATCTTAAACAGTGGATTCGGTATTCGGCCGAACCCCAAAAATCTGGATTCGGTGCATCCCTAGTACACACATATATTATGTAAAAGAAAAACTTTTATTTTGGATGCGATTAATCATGACAGCACTAAAAATAAAAAAAAATTGTATTTATTCCTTACATATATATATATAAATGTTTTTTTTGTTGTTGTTGTTTTTTACATTTAAATTAAACAAAATAATTTATTGATTTATTGCACTATTTTCAGTATACTTGCTTATATTTTTATATTTCTGAAATATTTGATATGGATTGTGTTCACCTGCCAGTAGCTGTTGTTGCAAAGTTAATTTTAGATTCTGTGAAGACTCTGCTTCATCTGAAGTGTTACCAGGGTGTTATTTTCTGTTGTGCTATAGATTTCAAGAATTTGCTCTGGATAGAGGGGTTTCTATCTGTGACAGCAGAAGTTTTAGCACCGTGTTTCTCTGCTCACAAACCTTTCTGTTTGAACCTCAGCATCACTGACCAGCGTTTCCTCAGGTGAAACCAAACAAACGAGAAACAGGCCAGAATCTGGATTTATATGTGGTGTTATGTTCCCTTCTGAGACCAAAACTAGCTTTATGTTGGCAGTTTCAGAGTAAACCGAGCAGGAACATGGTTTGAGGGAAACGTCTGTCTTCGTGACAGCATCAAACCTTTGGCTTTACTCACATGGACACTAACTACCACGCTTCTCCAGCTGAATCCCAGTACATAAACCAGCTACTACTCAAATAGTATGTGAGTTTAGCATAGTAAAGGTTTCCACTGTTTTCCTTTGGGATTCAGATTCCATTTCCGAAATGGGTTTGTTAATGTTTTTTGTAGTGCTTTTGAGGAAGAAATATTTTGTTGAACTAGAAGTGTGATTCCTTTGCCAAATAATGGGATAATTTCCCGTCTACTACATGAACAATCAGTAAACATCCACATCTCGTGAGCCTTGAAACTGTAAGTTGACAGAAATATCTATAACTAATACTGGTTGTGGAGTATGTTTTAGATTCTTTAAGAAGAGCTTGTTCATAAGAATCATTATTTTGGAATCATTTGGTTTGCACTGTTTCTGCGTTGTCTTTGGTTCAGAAGAACCAGTTCAAAAGAGTCATTTATTTGGGAATCATTACACTGCACTGTTTGTTCTGTATGTGCTTGATTCACTATGAAAAAAATAGGGAATAATTTGGTCTGCGCTGTTTGTGCTGTTCTGTTTGTGTTTGATTCACTAACAAGAATTGGTTTCAAAGGAGAATTTGTTCAGGAATCATTTTGCATGCACTGCTTGTGTTATACTGTACATGTTTGATTTACTAAGATATATTAGTTTAAAAAGGCGTTTATGTGTGTATCATTGGATCTGCACTTTTTGTTTGATTCACTAACAAAAATTGGTTAAAGGATTCATTTCTTTGGGAATCATTAGATCTGCACTTTTTGTGCTGGATATGTCTGATTCATTAAAAAAAATATCGGTCTGTGTTTGGGGGGAACATTTTGGTCTGAACTGTCTGTGCTGTGTGTGTTTGATTCACTAACACGAATCAGTTTGAGAATCATTTATTTTGGTTCTTTTGCTTTGTTTGATTCCTTTACAAAAGTTGATTCAAAAGAATCAGTTGTTTGGGAATCATTTGGATTGTGCTAAATGTGTTTGATTCATTAACAAGAACTGAGTTAATAAGAGTAATTTGCTTGTTGCTTCAGATGAAAAAAAGTGGAATGCTTTTTTTTTTTTTTTTTTAAAGTAATGATTTAGCTAGATGCTAATGCTTACATACAAACAAAGCATGGGGGTCTGAAATATCAAAAGCATAATGCTGTGGCAGAATGTACTAATATTGGCGTACAGCAGGAGTCTCCATCAGGGGGTCCGCAAACGTACCGCAGGGGTCCGTCAATTATCAAACAGAAATACAATATTAAATTAACTTCAACCAAATGTTAAATCTTGCATTGTGTCAATCACATTAAAACGTATGAATATAAATGTAAATGTCTATACATCAAAACCAATTATTTGAATGACTTTGCCATATTAGCATCATAACAAAGTATCCAAATATGCTCCACATATATTCAGCAGTATGTGATATATACACAAGTCCTCAGAAGTATGAATGATTTGTCTGTTTTTGAGGATTAACCTGGACGTCTGAGGTTAGAATGCAGTTCTGGTTTTGTCATATAACATTTAATATTTGCTCATGAAAGCACATTCATGTGGCAGCTGCCGTTTTGTCACATAAAAAACTTGATTGTTTTAGAGTCTGAAGGATTTTGACGAAGGATTCTGACGTTTGTCTTTCAGCAGAGATTTTCTCTCTTTTGCCGTCTTCTGTCATTCTCTGTCACCCACATTGACTCGTCTCTGCTAGAAGATCGCTGTGTCTTCGGTGAGAAATGTATGCGCGCTGCCGTCTGGTGTAACTCTGTGTCCTCGGAGCCCAGGAGATTCGGGGATATGTGTGTTGAGGGGGAGAAAAAAAAAGAAAAAAGAATTGGCTTTCATTTCTTTTGTCTTCAAATGAAATTGTCCTGACTTTCTCCGCTCCTCTCTGACACACTGATTAATTCCAGCATGTTGTCTCTTTACATTAGGACACGAGCGGAGCGGACCGCGGCTAAGCAAACCAATCTCATCCTGTTGCCATGGGAGCGCTGTCCTCGCACCGTTGGCCCATCACCAGATCGAACGCACACCAACTTCCTGTTCCTTCTGTGAGGGCTGTGAAAGAGCTCAGATGGAGCTCTTCGCTCGGATTCTGGGCTGCTTGTAGTTATCTACAGCAGGGTTATTATAGTTAACTAAAACTTTTAAAATGTTAACTGAAATATGAAAAAAAAAACTAAAAATCTGTTTCATTTCTGCTAGCTGCTTAAGCATCATTCATCATTTTCATTTAGTTTAACTTGATGTAGTAAAATAACTAAAGCTATAAAAATACAAACTAAATATCTCAGTGATCATAAAATTAAAGTGGTGCCTTGCTGCCACATGCATATTATTTTTCTATAATTATGCTGTTGTTAAAATGACTTTTGATGTTAAAACAACATTGTATCATAATAAAATTGTTTTTTAAACTATTTTCTTGTAATAATGAGATGTTTTGTTAAATTAAATATTTTCTTGTAATGATGTCATGTTGTTATAAGGAAATATTGTTTAGGCAATATTCAAGAAAAACAAGAAAGAAATAATTTTAGCAACATAGCGTCTCATTATTATTCAATATATTTTCATTGCATCTGATTACAAGAAATATTTTGTTTAAATAAATAAAATAGCATCTTGTTATTACAAGACAATATATTCCAAACAACATAAAATACATTGTTTTTGCAACAACCTTTCATGATTATGAGAAAATATGTTGTTTAAACAACAGCAACTCGTTGTAACGGGAAAATATATTGTTTTAACTAAATGACATTTCATTATTATGAGGAAAAGTGTTGTTAAAATGACATGTCATTATTATGATATAATTGAGTGGAAAGCAAATATGTGGTAACAATGCTTCAGCACATAAAATAAAACTTCACATACATTACAGTATACATGGTGGCATTTCTTATGGGCAGGTGCAGAATAAACAGGAGGAATCATATCATTGATGCTTTAAGAGAGATATGACATCTGCAAACAGTCCTTCAATCCATCAAACAATCTTTCATAACGCTTTTGTCCTATTAAAGGTGCTATAAGGAATGGGTTTAATATCACAGATAAAACGTCTCCACTACCTGATATAGGAGTGTCGAGACATCAGATCTATCTCTGTGACAGATCCAGATGCTGTGAAAATATGATAAAAGGGATCTGGCGAGTGGCCAGAAGTCTCAGAAACAGCCTCTGCCTGTCAATCATGCTGCATGTTTATGATTACACTGTATGCGTTCGTCTCTGTAGAGAACAGGCTCAAGAGAGTCATTTGTTCGGGAATCATTTGGTCTGCATTGGCTGCGCTGTGCAATATTTCATGATTTGCTGAAAAGAACTGGTTAATAAGAGTTATTTGTTCAGGAATCATTTGGTCTGAATCTTTCCGTGCTTTGTGTGTTTAGATTGACTTCAGAGAAAAATTAGGAATAGAAGGAATCATTTGCTCTGTGTGTTTTGTTTCAGTTCTTTATAAAGATCTGGTTCACAAGAGTCACTTGTTCAGGATTCAGTTGATTCACGCTGGATGTTTTTTTTTTTTAAGAAAATAGCCTATATTGGTGTGTAGCTTATAGCCCTAATATACAGTACTGACCTTTTTTTTGTCTTTTTGAACGGCAGATATCTCGAGACCAAACCATAGGAGGAGAGGACTGAAGACAACACAAGCTGGACCACGTCTCCACCTGAGCTCTGTTTTAATGCACCAAGTTGCTTCAGCCCTTTATAACACCGCAAACAGCCTGCAGGTAAATGATGAACTATGCTTTCAGTTTCTGCCAAGAATAAGCATTGCTCATTGTGATTTATTGTTCCTAATTTCAGTTTTAGTGAACATTTTTGTCTTTCTATCTTTTTATAAATGCTATAAACACAGTTAAAGGAATAGTTCAACCTAAAAATGAAAATGTGCTTAAAATATACTCACCCTCAAGCCATCCAAGATGTACATGAGTTTTTTTTGTTTGTTCTTTCATCAGAATAGATTTGATGTAATGTAGCATTATGGATGCTCTGCAGTGAATGGGTGCCGTCAGAATGAGAGTCCAAACAGCTGATAAACACATCACAATAATCCAGAGATAATCCACACCACTCCAGTCCATCAGTTACAAACAAACAAATCCATAACTGAGACATCACTTCTGACCAGAGTGTGAGTCTGTAACCGATAATAACGCTTCGTTTAGTGAAGAAGTCCACTGTTTAGATTTGGTTACAAAAATTTGGGACTGTCTTTGCTTGTAAGCAGTGCTTGATCTGTGCATATTTCTCTACTGATTCAGACTAGACGCCTTTATACTAGAGAAAGCAATATTATGGATGCTTTTGTTTATTTAAAACACGGCTTTTTCGCTTCACAAGACATTAACTGATGGACTGGAGTGGTGTGTATTGTTTGTGGATCATTGTGATGTTTTTATGAGCTGTTTGGGCTCTCATTCTGACGGCACCCATTCACTGCAGAGTATATCCATTGATGATCAAGTGATGTAATGCCACATTTCTCCAAATCTGAAGAAGAAACAAACTCATCTAGATCTTTGGATGGTCTGAGGGTGAGTACATCTTCAGCAAATGTTCCTTATTGTGTGAACCATTCCTTCAAGCCTCTCGTGGTAAAATCACCGTAATGCTCAGCGTCAGGTGGCTTATTGGTAATTCTGACCCGCCCGTCACCATCTGGCCGTGTCCCCGTGATGCCGTCTCCTCCGGTGTTGTATCGGAGATGCCCATCGACGTGCCGCTCTTAATCAGCGCACCTGTCCAAACAGATGTCCACGGGGGTTTTGTTTATTGATCGCGTGTGCCGCTCGCCCCCCTCCACTGGAGCCACAGGATGAACTCCTGGGGTCTCAGAGAGGAAATGAAAAATCGCTCCTGCTCATACAGTATCATTTGTTTTTTGTTTTTAATATCTGATAAGCTTGCATGTGCTGGCTTTGTGTTTTATTTGTGCGGATCAGGGCTGACTCAGGCTGGGCTCCGCAGCTGTTTCTCAGGTTCAGTCCAGCAGCCTTGAGCGAGAAGAAGCTTTGACAAAACGCTTCAGACACATTGGGAGAGAGAAATCTGTCTGTATTCAGGGTCTCAGGGTGATGCTACTGTCGGCCGTCTGGAGTGATTCTCACAGTGAGGGTTTCTGTCAGGAAACACCTTGTCTTCAGGCGATAGCTTGTTAGTTTGGATTCTGGATTTGAGCTCTGGGTTCAGTGCTGGTTAAAGTCAATGTGAAACCGCAGCATGTGCATCTCACTTTAATCCTGTAGTGTGATGCATTTCTGGTTTATTAGGAATTGTGTGATGGTGGAAAATGAGTTTTTTACATGTGAATGGAGCGAAAGTGAGTTAGTAGCTGGTAAAAACATTTATGGTTTTAGCCTTATTATTTACAAAAATATTGACAAATCCGTTAGATGCCAAAGGTTCTTTTTTGTTCAACTGTTAATATTTTTGGTTTAGAAAATGAGATAAGGAAAACGAAGAAGAAAACATTAAATCATAACTATATTCTTTCTTTGACACACTAATAAATGTTATATATATAAAGCAAACCAATGAAAAAAGATGCATTAATTTAATGATTAAGTTCAATTAAAAGGTTAAAATTATGATGAAAAACAACAACAAAATGTGTTATGTTTATTACTGTTGAAAATCAGCAATTAGTTAATTAAAACAATGTCTTTACAAGAAGAAAATGGTTATTAGTTTTAAATATTTTTTATGTCATAAGGCTCAGCTTTTCTTTTCTTTTTTTTTTTTTCTTTTTTTTTTGATTTATGCATCATCTGAAAGCTGAATAAATAAGCTTTCCATTGATTTATGGTTTAAAAAATGGACAATATTTGGCAGAGATACAACTCTTTGAAAATCTGGAATCTGAGGGTGCAAAAAAATCTAAATATTGAGAAAATCACCTTTAAAATATCTTCAAGGAACGTAATCTTTACTTAATATCCTAATGATTTTTGGCATAAAATAAAAAATGCTGACCCGTACAATGTATTTTTTGCTATTGCTACAAATATACCAGTGCTACGTCAGATTGGTTTTGTTCTCCAGGGTCATATATAAATATATATATATATATATATATATATATATATATATTAAACAAGTATATACTTTCTTTAATATGTATATTAATAAAGGTTGTGTATGTTACATTCAAGCTAGGTTTGGTTAAAATGTTTGAAAGTTTGATTAAGGTCTCGTTTGTAAAAGTATAAGACACATTAATAACATTTTGTCAGTGTGAAATGGACTTAAATTAATATATATGACCAAATATCGACTCCATTTGACAGTTTTACATTAATGATAAGCAGCTGTAAATGACCTCATTATCTAGTGGTAAGATTAAAGAAAGATTCAGGAACATTTTCAACTATCCAATCGATTCCAGATAAAGGATAAAGTCAAGTCACACATCTGATTATGTAAGTTAAATGGGTTGCAAATGTCAATTGATGTTCACTTCAGATAATGAGTAGCTTGACAAACTCTCTCCACCGGCGTCAGGAGTGGAAAGTGCAGACGAGGATGAACAGGAGCTTTTTTGTTGTTGATTACCGGTGTGTGGTAATTTGAACAAGAGGTGGTCTGACTCACTCAAAAATGACTGTTCTTTACAGTGTATTCACTAAGCTTCGTGTTCGACTAAAGGGAGGATAGTCTCCTAATTTGCAGCGTTTGTGTTAAAAATGGTAAATGATTATCTGTGTGCCAGAGGCATTCAGGTCTGCCGTTCTTCTGCTGGCCTTCAGGACGAGGTGTTGATTGAATGTGTAGAGCCAGTAGCACACACACACACACACACACACAGGTTAGCTTGATCCCTGCTAATCTTGTCAGCCATCGATATGTTTGGTTCAATGCGATTCTGAGTGAAAAACCAGCCGCATCCAGACCTGCTCCATCTCTACTCTCCTTCATCGTGTCCTTGTTTCTCCTTCTCTCTCATCAGAGCTTCTCCTCTCTTCTTGTTTTTCTCTCATCTCACCCTGATCTGAGTTCAGGCCCATTGAGATTTAGCATTAACATGCTTTTAACATCTTCGCGTGAAGTTTTTTAATATCCAGAGGACGTTCTCAATCCTTCTGTTCTTGTCTGGGTTTTTGGCTTGTTTTTAGCAGTTCTCACTAAGCCATGTTTCTCATTCTCATTGTTTAAATCCCTCACACTATTCAAATGTTGTGCTAGAGAGACAGATGTTTCCTCAGATCATGCTGCTGGGGGAACTAAACTGAGAATGCATTTGAAATTTCAGTTGAATTCCTGAATTTCGAAACAGGATGCAGGGTTGCAGTTTGAATTTAAGGAAGTGAAATTCAAAGGAATTTATGCAACTGTCAATTTTAAATAGAAGCGCAAAGTTAGTCAACACAAACCATGATTCTTGCTGGCTCGACAAAGGCTTGTTTGAACTTTTGGAAAAATGTTTCAAAAGTAACAGATGTATGTTTAGATTGCTACATTGTTGGATGGATGGTTAGATGATGGATAGTTGCATGGATGGAAAGATGTTAGATGCTTGGGTCAATGGTTAGATTGTTAGATGGATGGGTGGGTGGATGGTTAAATAGTTGGATGGGTGGATGTTTGATGGACTGGATGGTTAGATTGTTACATTGTTGATAGACATTGGGTTACATAAATGGATAGTTGGATGGATGGATGGTTCGATTGGTTAGATTGTTACATGGTTACAAGGTTGGATGTATGGATGAATGGTTATGATGGATAGTTGGTTGTATGGATGGTTTGATGGATGTTAGATGGTTAGATTTGTAAGATGGTTAGATGGATGTTTTGGTGGTTAGATTGTTAGATGGTTAAGTACTGTGGTTAGATGGATGGGTGCATGTTTAATGGATGAATGGTTAGATTGTTACATTGTATATGGATATATGGTTAAATGCATAGATAGTTGGATGGATGGATGGATGTTAGATGGTTAGATTTGAAAAGTGGTTTGATGGATGTTTGGGTGGTTAGATTAAACAGTTGGATGGAAGGTAGTTTTAAATTGATGGGTGGATGTTTGATAGACGTAAGAACTGTAGTTAGATGGATGGAAGAATGTTTGATGGATGGACGGATGTTAGATTGTTACATTGTTGAATGTATGTATAGTTAAATTATGTTCTCGTAACAAGATTCGGGAGGAGCGCGTCCCCCGATACTTAGCCTAATCAACACAGGTGGAACACAATCCAGTAATCAATCCCACAGTATAAATATTGAAATGGATGGATAGTTGGATGTTTGGGAGGATGGATGGTTTTGTTTAGATTGTTACATGGTTAGAAGGTTGGATGTATGGATAAATGGTTAGATGATGGATAGTTGGATTGATGGATGGATGCATGTTAGATTTGTAAGATGTTAGATGGATGTTTTGGTGGTTAGATTGTTGGATGGACTGTGGTTAAATAGTTAGATGGATGGGTGGATGTTTGATGGATGAGTAGTCAGATGGTACGATGGAGGAATGGAGAAATGTGTGGTTAGATGGTTCAGTGGATGGATAGATGGTAAGATGGACATTGTGTTTTTTGGGGGTAGTTATGTACAGTAGTTGCTGTGGTGGTTGATAGGGTGCTGTTATGCAGTTTCTAGGCAATTTTTGGTTCTAAATGGTTTCTAAGGCATTGCTAGGCAGTTGAGAAGTGTTCTGAGTGATGGCTAGAGTATTTTATTTCTAACGTCAATGATGCAATCTTAAGAATAAAAAAATTCAACAACCTCTTCTTATGAAGTACCATTTTCCACTAAAGAAACTTTTGTGCAATGGAAAGGTTTCATGGATATTAAAGATTCTTCATGGAACCATTGATGCCTATAAAGAACTCTTCTTTTTAAGAAAAGTTTAAGGAAAAAAATGGTTATTTTCAAAACTGTTCACTCATCTTCTGTGGCATCACTGCAAAAACCCACTTGTCAAGGCATTAGTTTTAAAAGTGATAGGAACTTCAGACTTTCTCCTTTGGTACTATAGAAACTGCAAAAGTTTCTTTAGCATCAAGCAAAAAAAAGTGTATATATAATAATCCTGAGACTATTTTTGAAAGCAGAGTTCATAAATCTTCATTATGTTGCATAAACTGACTCATTTGGCATGAACACACGGCTGTGAGCGTCTGAACAGTTTTTTCCTTCCTTTCTCTGGTCTTCTGTGCGCAGGTTAATAAACAGATGACGGGAACATCTGGACGCTTCATTGATTAGCAATAAACAAGGTTTATTCGAATCAAATCACGTTGCTTAAAAAGACACATTCTCAGGTCTAGACTGAACTCTATGAAGCGGAGCTGTAACTCTAACAAGCTTTGAGATAAAATAATAAGATCTGCATCAGTTTGATAAGTGAACTCTGAATATGAATCACAGGCCAACATACGTGATGAATGAAGTCATGGTGAGTTGTGAAATGAATGGTGAAGAAACATTTAATCGTCGTTCATCAGTGTGGTTCGCTTCAGTTTGTTTTAGAGTGATTGGTTTCAGGTTCAAGGGACTGACAAACCTTTAATGTGCGAGTAAGATAAAGCAAGTAAAGCTTCAGTAGGTTCCTTCATGCTGCTGTCGCGCCCCACGGAGAGACTCGCAGAGACAGTGACAGTGAGAGTCCTTCTGGGCCACAGTATGTGATCAAATATAGCCCCATCTTTACACCTCACAAAGCTCTGTTATGTTGCTTTCAGACTCCAAACTCAATGAGAGGAAATAGCTGCTTGACGGAGACAGCAGAGTTTTATTGGAAATGTTTCTGCTGGGTAAAATCCTCAGGAGAACGTTTGATTACTGCTGAATGAGTGCGGGACACGTTGTTTGTGACTGTGAAAGCAGGTCCACTTACGTCTTATTCAGGCCACTTACACGGGATGAGAGCGTCTGATTGGTGGTGCCACAATAGATCGACATGAAACAAGTAGCCTGCCAGTGTATTCTGAGAATGCACTGGCAGGCTACTTGTTTCATGTCGATCTATCGTTGCAATGCATAGTTTTGCTTTTGAAGAAAAATTGCTTATAATTAATAATTATATATACAACTAGCCAATTTATTATATATACCCCCCCAAAAATTGGGTATATATTATTAAAATGGACACAATTTTTTTTAATTAAAATTCAATGCTATTGTCAATAAGTGATAATAATAATAATAATCTAAATAATATTTAATATATATTTATTAGGGGGTTTTGTTTGGAGAAATTATATTTAATAAATATGACAAGCCTATTTACTAAGCAGGCCTAAATGTCAGCTCAGGTTAGACGGGTAATGCTTGAGTTTGTGAATCTTTTGAATAATTCATGAAAGGAGACATAACACACACAGTTTCACCCAATCTCATGTTGCTCTTGAGTACCTGTAGAGCAGTATTGCATCCGTCATATCTCCAAAAAGTCTTATCATATTTATAAAAGAAAGATATAGCTTCATGATTCTCCCCAAAACAGCCAAGCTCCTTTTATTATAAAGTATTAATGGTGTATTGTTTTTTTCTTTTTTTGTATTAATTATCAAATTTGCTTAGTTTTAACTTTTTTTTTACAGTTTACTTTTATAACGTTGTTTTGCTGTGCACGTTCTTAAAGTAATAGTTCACCCACAAATGAAAATTCTATCTTTTATTAGTCTCCCTCATGTTGTTTCCAACCTTCATTTATCTTCAGAACACAAATGAAGATATTTTGATGAAATCCAAGAGCTTTCTCACCATGCATAGAGATCAATGTAGCTAAAATTTTCCCAGATAAAGACTTTATTTAACAATTCTTGTCCTCCAAGGCACGTCTTCCTGCACTATCAAAAGTGCTCATAGAACATGTATACGCCAAGTCTGGTTTACATGCAAAGGAATGTACGTGCATGCGTTGTGATACTCTCTATAATGGGGCCCTTGAGTGATGCGAAGAAGAAAAAATGTTGAATAAAGTTTGTTTGTGTGTGTATGCAAAAAAAGGATTCTCACTGCTTCATAAACATGACAGTTGAACTTTGTCACATGGACTATTCTACCGATGTCCTTACTACGTTTCTGGGCCTGGGAACATTTGAGTTGCATTGCTGTCTATGCATGGTCAGAAAGTCCTCGGATTTCATCAAAAATATATTATTTTTTGTTCCAAAGATGAATGAAGGTCTAAGGAATTAAAACAACATGAGGGTGAGTAGTTAATGACAGAATTTGACCCTTTTAGGTGAACTAACCTTTTAACAGATTCAGATTAAATTCAGACCACAATCTCACAATTAAAAATGAATTATCTTTATTTTATTTTATATTTTATTTATTTGCTAGATTCCAAAAGCGGTTCAGGAGAAGCGCTCATTGTAGTAGTATAGTGCTTTAAGTGTGACTTTGTTTCCTAGCATACTAATACAAACCAGTGCATCCTGACTCTCTAAAATCCTGTGACGCAGCCAATCAGATCGAAGCTTTTGATTCTATTGAACTCTGTGTGTAATTCTTTTTTGCATCAGCCGGCGTGTGGGCGTCTGAAGCCCGGACTCGTTCAGATCTGGTTACGGCTGGAGGAAAGTCTCTTTGCTCTTTCAGCAGACAGCATGAGGGCTTTTGATATTGACTTTGCTGAGAGCCTCAGGTCTGTGGATTGTTCTGAGGAGGTGCAGAAATCACAGATGACCAGCAGTAGTAGATGAAATGACCCAACTCTTTCTAGCTCTGATCAGAGGCAGCAGGAGTGGGCTTTGGAGAACAGGCACCAGTGTTGTTAAATGTTACAGCAGCATTTCGATCTGTTCATGTTGGCTGGATTTCCAGATATGTGCTTAAGAGGATAGAGAGAGGGAGAAAATATGGAATCGTCTAGTATGTAAGGGAACAGAATTACAGAGAATGACTTCGTATTAAATCTATACAGGATTCTACAGTACTAAGAGTAATTCAGTATCAATTACATTTTGCTGGACTTTTGCATGCATATGTCATTTTATAAATGATAATTTTATAAGGAAAAAAATCTGGTAGTATGTTTAGTATGCACACCGGTAAATTAGGGATGCACATTAAATGGTTACCAAATCAGTTATTGAACTGCAGATACACTCCTGTTCAAAAGTTAGTAAGATACATTTTTTTGAAGGAAGGTAATACGTTTATTTATCAAGCATGCATGAAATTATTCAAAAGTGACAGAAAACAAATTTATTGTATTACAAAAGATTTTCAAAATAATATACTTTTTCATACTGTAAATTATATTGGAATTATGTTGATACCTACATTTAACTCTATAATTTAAAATGACACGTTAGTGCTTCAGTTTAAATTTGATCATTTTAATAAACATTATAATAATATATACTGTATATGTATTTATGTATCTATGTGCGTGCATATATATACTTACTAATATATATTTACTATATTATATTTTTGTATTTTTGTGATAAAATTGAATTGTTTCTTAACATATATGATTGTTATATATATGAAGACTTTGGTTCTAAAACATGGTAAATGCCTTTTTTTTGCCATTATAAAATAAAGATTCTATGTGAAAGTTTGAATTTAAATGTAAAAACAATTTGGGTGAACTATCCCTTTAAGAACTTTTAATATTCCTAAATAGTAAACATCTAATTTATATAAGACAGACACTGATATTCATCTTTATTGAATCAATATTTTACTTCAATCAAAATTAATGAAACGAAACATTTAAATAGAAAGAAGCTATTAAAGTTTGATTACATTGCAGTTTGTTTACATGCAGTTTACAGAACCTTTAATGTTCTCATATCATACAACTGTATAACACAATTCTGTGCCACTCCTGAATGGATCAAGTGATTTCAAATTCAGAAACCTCAAGATAATCTCAAACGCTTCTCATCATCTTCTCAAGTTTCGAACATTAAAACGAGAAGAGCAACCTCTAAAATTCTCTGAAGGTCAAAGTTTAGCCATCTGCAGAAGAGCGAGACTCTGACATAAATTAAAGACACACACAGATTTGTGAGTGGATAGGTTGGAGATCTTCTATTCACTCTCTTTCTGTCTCTCTCTCATTTTCTCTCAATCCATTCTGATGGGATTTACAAGCAAGCGGTAATCCGTAACCACTGCAAAATCTGTGGCCCACTATGCAATTCTATCTCTCTCCCTCCCTCTCCTTTTCCTCTTCCCCTTCTTAATACTAAAAATAATTTAGCTGCTTCAGTGGAGGACGCTAGTTTTATCCCCAAATCTGGGCTGAAAAGGGGCGTGTGTCTGTTGGCAGCAAGTATTGTGTAGAATTAGACTCTCTCTCTCTCTCTCACACACACACTTTATTTATCTCTTCTTCAGCTAAAGCGTTTTAGAAATGTCAAGGATTTACCCAGTTGCTAAGCGGTTCACAGGCTCGCCGCTGTTTTCCCGGTCCGTTATATGAAGTGTCCTGGGCGCAGGAGTCTGTCGGCCATCTGCAAGCCGCTTCTGCCTGAGTGACAACCCACTTCAGATTCACACCACACATCTGTGTGTGTATGAGCAGGCATGAAAACCAGCACATCTGTCATGAGTGCGTGTTGGGACCGTTTGCATTGTGTTTTGTGACTGTGTGTGACTGAGATCTCAGAGAATGTGTAAATGATGTAACGTATGTTTATGTTGTTACTGGGTAAAAAAAAAAAAGAAGAAAATACTGAAGAATAAAAAAATGCTGTATGCCTTGTGTGAAACAATTTTAACTCTGGGACTCCTGGTTTCACCAATAACAAGACATTGAGTACTAATTACATTTTGAAACTTGAAAATTTTATTTTCTTGTAATTCACAATCAGATTTGAAAACAAGTCTAGCACAATCGTGTAGTGTGATTTATGAGAAGATTATTTTTCATGAATCAAATACTTAGTAAAAGCTGATTGTTCAACGAAAACACTTTTATCTTTTTTTTCAAATAGTTTTATTTTTTAGGTGTTATTTATTTTTGTGAACCATGAGTTACCAGTTTGAATCAGTCTGTAAAGGAGCTATATGATTATGATATATAAAAGCTGATATAATATAGGGTGTGTGTGTCTGTATATATATATATATATATATATATATATATATATATATATATATATATATATATATATATATATATATACTGTATATTAGATTTAAAAAATAAATAAAATTTGAAATGTTGCCTTTCAAAATAACTGAAATGAGTTGAAGTACCAGAAAAACAAAACTATTTAAATGTTTTTTAAAGAAATAAAGCTGAAATTAAAAATATATAAATATTAGAAGAAAATCTTGAATTTCAACTGAAATTAGTTATTCTTTTCACAAAACTAAAATACGAATAAGTTAAAGCCATTTTGATATATTAAAAAATACAAAATGACAAAAGCACATCAAATTACAAACAAACAAATAAATAAATAAATAATTAAAATTAAAACAAAAAATATAAATTAAAAGATATTTTATATATTTTATATATCTTTAGTAAGATATTTTATATATCTTTAGTAATATTTTTTAAAATCTTACTAAAACTAAAATGGTAGACATAATGCTAAAATAACAATGGAGAAAGATTTTATTTATATTATATGCTGTCAAGTAATTAACCACGATTATCAAAAATAAACATTTTTTCTTTACATAATAAATATGTACGGTGTATATTTATTATGTATATTAAATATACATGCATGTATATATTTTAGAAAAATAAGTTCATATTAAATATATTTATCTGTAATATAAATAATCAAAAAAATACATATATACATGTAAATACATGTAAATATTTTCAGCACATGAAAATGTATGAATGTGTGTGCATTTGTATATACATAATAAACATACACAGAACATACACACGTATTATGTAAACAAAAACTTTTATTTTGAAAGTGTTTAATCACAATCAATCGTTTGACCGCGCAAACAAAAAGCATACTGGACATTTTAGCTGAAATATACCTAAATGAATCATAATAAAATGGAATTGAAATTAGAATCAAATCAAATGTAATACATTTTAGAGCTGGTCTAAAGGAATTGAAATTTGAATTTGAAACAAATCTGTATAATTTGCAACATTAGTGACATGTTGATATTATTATGAAGCAAGCTCATCTTTTCAGAAAAGAGGAATGCTTTCTATCAGTAAATGCAACTGAATCCAGAGGATTTCAGCGTTTTATAGCCGTATGCAAGAGTAAATGTGCTCGAGGACTGTGGAGTAAGTGAGCATGTGGCCTCAGAAGTGAGTTTGCTGTACAACCATCAGTTTAATTCCTCTGTGACCCTGAAGAGAATTATTCACCCAGAAGGCTTCGTGGTTTTAACTGGGTTTTTGCCTGCTTCCTGGAGTCTTGTTGGCTAAACAGGCTGGGTGAAGTGATTTAGTTTAGCAGTGTGGAGCTGCTGCTCATCTCGCGTCGTGTGCTTGGGTCCTGATGGGCAGATGTGGGTGACGTCTGCTCAGTGAGTCTGCGAGACAGAGCGTCTCTCATTTCTGTGTTTAAACAACATCCGAGCTTCTCCTCCCTGCCGATATCACATCTGCTGCTCACAGCCGTGGGATTGAACACAGATGCCGAGGAGAGCGGAGGTCCCTCATTGGAGGACCCTCAAGAAGAACAGACTATGTGTGTGTTGGGTTATTTAGATATGTACATTGAGACATAATTAATCACATGATTAGAATAGACTGCATGGACCAAGCATGGCTAAATCATAATCAAAATATATATTTTTCATCTATATTCTAAAAAATAAAATATGTATGCAGTACATGAGTGTATGAATAAATACAAATGTAAAAAAAAATAAAAAATTAAACCGTATAATATTAGTGCTGTCAAACGATTCGTCACGATTAATCGCATTCCAAGATAAAATATTTTGTTTATATAATATATTTGTGTGTGTACTGTGTATTTGTATATATTAATACACACACATACAGTATATATTTTGAAAATATATACGTGTTAACATTATATTCATATAATTTATATCATATAAATATTTTATATTTTTAAAACGTTTTTTCTTAAATGTATACATGCATGTGTGTGTATTTATATATACATAATAAATATACACAGAACACACAAACATATATTATATAAACAAAAACTTTTATTTCGGATGTGATTAATCATTTGACAGCACTACTGGTGTGTGTGTGTGTGTATGTGTGTGTATATATATATATATATATATATGATTTATTTCACATTTTTAAATATGAAAAAGTTTCTTGTGTGATAAAATAAAAAATTGTAAATAAATCTTTCATATATGTATATATTATATATATATAATATATAAACTATACAGCTATAAATACTATATATCAATGCTATTTACAATTAAAAGTATATATACAAATTAAAACAATATAGATTTTTGATAAAACATTTACCTAATACCTAATACCTAATTTATTTTTACCAGTATCTTGTTGTATAAACCAGTTTAGTTATGTTTCTCATGGACCTTAAGTCTAAATAACACACAAATGTATTTGATATATATTTTGATTCTAATATGAATGTAAATAATGATTCAGTGAGTGAATCAGATGCTAATTCAGACTGATTCAGTGATTGAGTGAATCATTTTAGACTGTTCACAAAAACAAACACAGACACAGTCTGATTCAGCAATGAACCACTCAGATCTTTTTAACAAACTCCTCAGTGCAATAGAAATATGTCTTGTCCATTTTTTTGTTTCGTTTTTTTAGTTGTATTTTATTGCATTGCGCGGCTCATTATTTCTCCCTCATCACATTATATCAGACAGCAAACTCACAACTCATCAGCATCGTTTATTTTTCTGTGCTGCTTTAGATTCAGAACCGGTTCTCGATCCTCAACACTAGTCCGGGGTTATTGGTGATTTTCAGCGTCTTGAATTGGTGATAATCACGTTAATGTTGTCCCTTCTGTTCAAACAATGTCAGGCGTTATGTAAAGTCCAGAGACTTGAAGGAAAAGATCTCACATAATCCAGACAGGCTCCTGATGAAAGAGCTCTCTCTCTCTCTCTCTCTCTCTCTGTCATGATTAAACCATCAGCAGTGGGTGGAGAAAGAGAGAATGACAGTATGATTCAAATGGATGGCGAGATAAAGAGAAAATCATTATGCTGCTGATGCCAGATTTCTCATGAAGGGGTAGATATGCTGAATTATTGCAGTGATTGTTGGCGTACACGGTGTGTGTGTGTGTGTGTGTGTGTGTGTGTGCTATCTTAAACTCAGAGTCTGTTTCACTGAATAATGGAAATTTTGTCATCATATAGTCGCCCTCATGTTGTTCCGAACCTGTATGACTGTTCTGTCAAACACAAAACAAGAAAGACTTCAAAGTCCAACGATGGCTTTGTGTGATGCAAAGACCATCGAGTAAAGAGAGTCAAACTCCCAAACGAATCATTGCACCGTTCACTTGAATGAATGAACGAACAAATCAATGAATGTATCAATGAATCAACAAATTAAGACTCTTTTTGTCAACTGAATCAATTTATTGAATATGTCTGATTCATTCAGTCATAAATAGCACATATATATAATTTGTAAATTTTATTGTTTATTTTATTTTATTATTTATTTAGTATAATTTTTCACCAAATTGCGTGTATGTGTGTCTATGCTGTACACTCTTTATATAACTACTTTTATAATCCATTTTGAAGTTTTTTTGTTCTCAATTTGGTCTCATATATTATAATATTATATTTTTGTTATATTTTATTACAGTAATTCTATTATTAAATAATAATAAAATAATGTTTGTAATACACACACACACACACAAGCATATTTTATATATGCATACATGCATATGTTTGTATTAAGTTACTTAATTTGTATTTAATAATTACAATTATTTTATATTCAAGAAATAATGTGTGTATATATATATGTGTGTGTGTGTGTGTGTGTGTGTGTGTGTGTGTGTGTGTGTGTGTGTGTGTGTGACCCTAAAGCACAAAAGCAGTCTTAAGTCACTGGGGTATATTTTTAGTAATAGCCAAAAATGGGTCAACATTTTTTATTTTTATTTTATGCCAAAAATCATTAGGATATTAATTAAAGATCATGTTCCATGAAGATATTTTGTACGTTTCCTACTGTAAGTATAACTTTTTTAAAAAGTATTGTTGTTAATGACAGAAAGTAAGTCTAAAGATGAGTAAATGAGGATGGACTTATGTTTTAGATAAACTCTCAATAAACTCAGTTTAACTTCAGCGTCTCTGGCTCGCTCTCTTTTGGTCTGCATGCTGTTGGCCGGTTGTGTAGTGCGTCACGGCTCATCAGAGGCGCTGTTTCTGTGACTGAAATGTAAAAGTGTTAAGCGTACATTAAGTTTAATATCTGAGATTAAAAGCTTTAAAGTCAAACATGACATCAAAATGGACTTATTTACCTTCTAAATGCACATTTGTGAGCACGATTCATCAATCTGTTATCAGTCCTCTGATTCTCCAGAGTGAAATATGTTATAAATGTCGTTTCATGTTGACTTCAAAGACTCTACAGTCATATCTGCTGAATGAAGTCAATCAGAAACATGACTGAACAGAAATCTCTCAGCGTCTGCAGACATGTACATGAAGAAACCAGGAATCCACAAACACAGAAGGAAAAGTGAGGCAATCGTTGCTAATCCCAGAGAGCCTGACAGGCGGCCCGACCGGAGATAAGCGTGAGCGATATGACATTTGTATGGAGTGTGGTAGGAACAACAGTTGTTTTGGCAGAACAATTTGGTTGTGAAATAGCGTTGGTGGGGAAATGGGTTTCTGTTTGATTGACAGCTGGAGAGATGGTCCTGTCATTCTTCAACTTGGACAGCTTTTCTAAACATGGGCAGAAAAGGCACAGAAGTCTTGAAAACGAATCATTACGAGTGACAGCGTATCCAAAGAACTGACAGACAAACATCCTGTTTGTGGAAAGATTGGATCAGATGGGATGTTAGCATTCTTTTACAGAAAAGACATGCTTGTCCTGTGGTTCAGTAGTAGTATCAGATGATAAGACTGTGTTTCTTTCATATTCACTTGCAAAAAGTACCAGGGTACAATGATGGTATCTGATGAGAAGACCACAGTGTGCTTTTGTAAGGGTCTGCCATGCTACTGAATGTAAACCTTCCTGTACCATGGTATTGACATTGTATTTTTGTGTTAAACAGAAGGTGAATGGGCCACATACAAATTGATAAAAAAGAAAGATGATGGCAAATGAAATTTTTTGTTACATTTGTAAATATAAACTCATAACCAGGTGTACTATAGAAGATTTAAATATATATATATATATATATATATATATATATATATATATATATATATATATATATATATATATATATATATATTTATTATATATATATATATATATATAATGTAAAATTATTAGAAATTTGTATATTTAAAAAATAATTTAGTAAACAGAAAATTTATTGAATGCAATGAAATAAGTCAAATATGTACACATAATTTATTTATACAGTAAAAAGTGAATTCTATATTATATGAAATTTCTTCAAATTTTTTATTCTTCTCTTTTCATTCTTCTCATCCAGTTGGATGTACTGCCAAAATTTCTGAAAGGCCTTTGGAGATGGCTTATGGTAGAGAAATGAACATTTAAATCACGGGGAACAGCTCTGGTGAACATTCCTGCAGTCAGCATGACAACTGCACGCTCCTTAAAACTTGCAACATCTGAGAAGAATTGCTCACTAACCCAGATTTAGACAGATTTTTGAACAATATTTGAAAGAAATAGTCTTAGATCTTTTGAGTTCAGCTCATAAAAAATGGGGGCAAAACAAAAGTGTTGCGATTATAATTTTGTTCAGTGTGTGATATTTATCTTTTAAATTTATCATTCAATAATTAACCTGTTAACTGTCACTCACGTTTTTGAAGATAGACTTGAATGTGAATGATACAAACCTACATTTTTATAATTCATGACTGAAAACATTTTGTAACATTATTTTGATGTGCCATTTACATGGTAATGCAATGTCTGATTTTAAAATGGGTTTTAAAGGATTAATTTTGAGATTTTATGTTTTCAAGTGATATATAACTTCTGATGATTTCTAAAATGTGATAGAGAAAAAGGCAACGAGGAAGTCTTTTTTTTAAACAAAGGTCAAAGCTCCTTTTGTAATGTAGATTTCTTAGGGTGCACTCTTGTCATAAACTAATCTATTACTTTTCCTACATAATTTTTAACAAAAGATATTGGTAAAATATATATTTGGGAGTCTTAGACCTTTCCAACGATATATAGTTTGTCAAGATTAGATTAGATTTGATTGTAATATAGTATAGTCAACGTAGGCCTCCTGTATACGGGACGGGGTGACAATTAACAGGTTAAAAATTACTTTTAATACACATACATTTTATAGATAGATGGAAATAAATGATTTATTAACATTAATATATAATAAATTATAATATAACAGCCTCTTGATTCATAAGTTGTGTAATTGCTCTTGTAAAATTAAATAATAACCGTGTTCGGTGCAAGAACCCTTGTCTGACAACAGTGAGGGAAACAGTAAAGTACTCCCAGCATGCATCAGGCTGGACACATGTTTTGTGGCAGACCCAGCGCCCACAGTGCGTGCTCACAGGAAGTGATGGCAGTCTCGATAGAGCCCTCACTACAGCTTCTCATCTCTTGTTTGTGCACTGCAGGCATGGAGGGGCGGCTATAAGTTGCTTGTCTTGCGTTATCTCTCTCAACGCCTCCACGACGGAGGCCCACAGGCATCTCTGACAGGAAATTGATGCTCCGCTCCTCCAGAGACTCCACGCTCTTCCCTCGAAAGGATGAGTTCAGCTCCCTGTTGAAGTAGAGCTGTCGTCTGCACTGTCAGAAACACGCTCCCGCTGCGGCGCGGCAGAAAACTGAGAGTTCAGATGTTAGACAGGGTGATTGAGCACCGAGCTGAATTTGAATAGGGAGCCCGCTAACGTGTGTGTTTCTCACAGCGGGTGCCGGAGCTGCGCAGGCGTCCAGGTTGGTGTCCCTGGAGCCGGGCAGGTCTGCGATCGAATCGCTCAGGTGGAAAAATGGTTTTATCGGGGGTGGAGGAACCGATAGCAGAAGCACTCAGTCGTTTTATGGGGACTTTGGAGTCTAGATGGAGAGTTTTGCTGGTTAGGGGTCAGAGATCTTCACAGAGCTGATCTTCTAAACATTTCAGTCACTTTCAACTGATTTCCTGCTGTACGGGCTTGATTTTACACCTCACATCTCCCAAAATACATACCTTACGAAACTCTAAACCAGAGGTTTCTTCAGATTTCTAACCTGATGTTTTAAGATTTGGCATTTAACTTGCCCTAATGTTTGCACAAAAGACATACATAATAACTTAGATTTGATGTCTTGTTGAGGAAAGATGTGCAATTATTTTATGCAACTGAACTGTTTGAAATAAAAATAAAAACTAGTCGCAAATTTCATACTGTAAGTTTGGTTTTCAGTCATGTATATATGTAAAAAATATACTTGTATGTATATTTTTATTGGGACTTTTTCTGGAAATCCGAAAAATAGTTCCTATGTCAATTGTTTTGTCAAAATTAGGTTTTCATTAAACTGTTTTATAATTTTATAACATCTTGTCTATCATCTCTGAAAATATCTTGGCAAAATTCACTTGTTTAGTGCAGAAAAATAGAGGTGATGCCAGTCAAGGCGTGCGTTTTATAGTTACAATACACCTTAGTAGAAACCACTATCATGCTTTAATACTTCACCGAGAAACTCAATTCATTTACTCCCCTTCTGCTGTCTGACTGAATGTTTTCTGTGAAACATAAAAGGAGAGATGTACTGAAATGTTATTTTTCGTGTAATAGAAAGTGACGGATCTTTGAGCTTTCAAAGTTACGAAGAATCACAACGGTATCATAAAAATAGTCATTGTGACTTGTGCTCCGTATTAAAGAATAAACAAATATAAGTCGTTTTTTTAATTTGAATAGTAACCTCTAACCCCTGATTGAGGAATATAAGAGGATTGCATTGAGTCTGTAGCTTTGTTTCAAATGCATGGGAAGTAAATGAGTCACCTAATGGAAGAGAATGATAATAATGCTCACTGCAGGAGAGATACTGGTCTGGAGAAACGCTCTGAATGACAGAAGCTCTTCAGATTTGAAGAGCTGCTCTCACATGCTGATTATCTGAGGTAAAAGAGTCTGTACGAGTGTTCATGACTGTGAGGGAACAAAACACTAGTGTGCCGGTGTCTGCCAAAGTAATGTTCAGGGTTTTTAGAGTATATACAAGTGTGTTTATTATCGCTGAGGAAAAGCTCAGAGATTGATGGAACGGTTCTCAGTCAGTCATGGTTAAAGAATGAACTAGGGCTTTGTAAAAATATCGACCTTCTGATTAATCCAATCTTTATTTGAACTATCAGAGTGTTTACATCCCTTCTGAATCCTAACGACAAAAGAAGTCATATTTTGCCTGTGTTTGCAGTCCATATTGAACGGGAATCAATAAAAAGGCTGTGTACAGTGAAATAATGACAGGACAATATGTTTCTCAGTTGATTTGTCCATGCAAGCTGCACACAAAAATACGCAACATGACCAGAGTAGTTCGAGTCACAAAAAGTGACTTATGAACTGGTTAATTTTAGTGAATTAAAAACATACAGCGCAACTTGTGTAGTCTGATTCGTGAACACATATGACTCTTATTAACTGGTTCATTGTAGTGTATCAAAAACATACAGCACAACTTGTGTTGTCTGATTCGTGAACACACATGACTCTTATGAACTGGTTCATTTTAGTGTAGTCTGATTCGTGAACACATATGACTCTTATTAACTGGTTCATTTTAGTGTATCAAAAACATACAGCACAACTTGTGTAGTCTGATTCGTGAACACACATGACTCTTATGAACTGGTTCATTTTAGTGTATCAAAAACACACAGCGTAACTTGTGTAGTCTGATTCGAGAACACACATGACTCTTATGAACTGGTTAATTTTAGTGAATTAAAAACATACAGCGCAACTTGTGTAGTCTGATTCGTGAACACATATGACTCTTATTAATTGGTTCATTGTAGTGTATCAAAAACATACAGCACAACTTGTGTAGTCTGATTCGTGAACACACATGACTCTTATGAACTGGTTCATTTTAGTGTAGTCTGATTCGTGAACACATATGACTCTTATTAACTGGTTCATTGTAGTGTATCAAAAACATACAGTGTAACTTGTGTAGTCTGATTCGTGAACACATGACTCTAATGAACTGATTCATTTTAGTGTAGTCTGATTCGTGAACACATATGACTCTTATGAACTGATTCATTTTAGTGTATCAAAAACATACAGTGTAACTTGTGTAGTCTGATTCGTGAACACACATGACTCTTATGAACTGGTTCATTTTAGTGTAGTCTGATTCGTGAACACATATGACTCTTATTAACTGGTTCATTGTAGTGTATCAAAAACATACAGTGTAACTTGTGTAGTCTGATTCGTGAACACATGACTCTAATGAACTGATTCATTTTAGTGTAGTCTGATTCGTGAACACATATGACTCTTATGAACTGATTCATTTTAGTGTATCAAAAACATATAGCACAACTTGTGTAGTCTGATTCGTGAACACACATGACTCTTATGAACTGGTTCATTTTAGTGTATCAAAAACACACAGCGTAACTTGTGTAGTCTGATTCGAGAACACACATGACTCTTATGAACTGGTTTATTTTAGTGAATCAAAAACATACAGCATAACTTGTGTAGTCTGATTCGTGAACACATATGACTCTTATGAACTGGTTTATTTTAGTGAATCAAAAACATACAGTGTAACTTGTGTTGTCTGATTCATGAACACATATGACTCTTATGAACTGGTTCATTTTAGTGAATCAAAAACACACAGCATAACTTGTGTAGTCTGATTCGTGAACACATATGACTCTTATGAACTCGTTCATTTTAGTGAATCAAAAACACAGCGTAACTTGTGTAGTCTGATTCGCGAACACATATGACTCTTATGAACTCGTTCATTTTAGTGAATCAAAAACACAGCGTAACTTGTGTAGTCTGATTCGCGAACACATATGACTCTTATAAACTCGGTCATTTTAGTGAATCAAAAACACAGCGTAACTTGTGTAGTCTGATTCGCGAACACATATGACTCTTATGAACTCGTTCATTTTAGTGAATCAAAAACACAGCGTAACTTGTGTAGTCTGATTCGCGAACACATATGACTCTTATAAACTGGTTCATTTTAGTGAATCAATAACAAAGCACAGCTTGTGTAGTCTGATTTGTGAACACATGATAAAATAATATGGATAGACAATCATAGAGGTTGTTGTTGCTGTTGATTTTTGGGGAAAGTAGGCCTACACTAGAGATATATTTAGCTGTTTATTGATGATTTTGGTATCCTGACAAATCAGCCAGTTTTAATACACTGCTTTTTAAGATCTCTTTTGAAACTCCAGATGACATTACTGCTGATTTTATTTTATTTATTTTTTATCAGAAGACAAAGCAGTCCTCATTTGCTCTCTATTTAATCTAATTTCCGTCTCACAGAATCAATTGAGACATTACAGAGAGGTTAAGATATTAAAGCGCAACACTACATCTTTCCAAATCTAAATCCGCTGGTGAAATAATGTGGATTTATTCAGCAGAACGTGTTTTGCAGCCACACACACGACAGCAGATTAGTGGGCGGCAGAGCGACAGGAAGTGCATGAGCTCCCCTCCTCCGCAGCGCGTGATTGGACGGGAGCCTTTCTGTTTGTTTTTTAATGCTTAACCTCGATAAAACTATGATTACCAAAAGCATGTGTAATAATGGATTAAGACAAAGCCAATATGGGGGATAAGAATCAAATGTTATTGGGAATGAAGACATTAATGATGATTATGAAAAAGACTTGTTTATTTTTAGTGAACATATAATGGAGATTGACTCTGTTTAGTTTCTTAAGTCCTCATCCAAAAATGATAATTTGCTAAAATATACTCATCCTCAGGCCGTCCCAAAACAAGTTTATCATAATATCTTAAAATTCATAAAAAAAAATTATTTAATTATTTTTGTTCTTCGTGGAATATCTAGTTTTACTTGAAAATATGTGACGGAATTATGGAAATAAAATGGGTTGTTAATGTCATTTCATGTTGACTATTCATTTTATTTCGGGTTGTTTATTGAATTGCGTGTTTTGCGAAGATCTTTCTTTTAATTTTAATTCAAGTGTCTTTTTGCATTTGACCTAGTTCCATATGCAATCCTGTTTTTTCCCTGTAGGTATACTGAAAAAGAACGAAACACCCAGATATTCTCATTCTGGACACAGATTTGTTTTAATACACAGATCTCTCTCTGGAATATGACTCTTTGTTTAGTGTTGGTGTGCTTTAGAGCTGTGAGATGATCAAAGCTCATTCATGCACCTCTGTTTGTCTCTGAACCCCAGAGCTCTCCGCTGATTCGCCAACATTATGAACATCTGGAAAAACTCAGAAACACAGCGTGCATTTTAAACTTTTAGAACGACACAATATCTGCGCAGATTTTTTTTTAATAAAGAGCTTCCCGCAACACACACAGCATTCAGCCTCCGGCTTCTCTGCAAACACTTCTTCTAGACCAATTTAATGAGTATTACTAAGTATTTTCGAGATTACCGCCCCCCAAATCCCCCTCCCTCCTCATTCGCCATCGTTTTACGGGGAGAAATAAACCGCTCCCCCCTCCAGATGTAGGCTTTTCACTCACTGTGAGATGAGGATTTAAAATCTGCCGCTGTCAGCCTCCTTCAGAACGCTTCCTAAGCATCTTTGAGACAAAGTTTCACTAAGCCGCTGCTTGCTTTTCTTCAGCTCCTTTCACGTGGACCGCACAAGTGTTGTGCTTGTGAACGCAGTCCTATTTTCACAGTAATCACTGTTTATTTTATTTTCTAGGGCTGAGGAAAACCCTTTCTTGGTGTTGTAGTGTTTGGATTGGATGATTAGTTTACATTTCTCTTGCAGTTTCACAGACGTTAGTACTGAGAGTGTGTTTTACTGAGTGTTTTACTGTGTGTTATGTTTAACTTTTAAAAGTAGCACGTTGCTTTATTTTGGTAATCGTAAACAAAAAGCAACTTGCGTTACGTCACTAATTTAAAGGGTTAGTTCACCCAAAAATGAAAGTTCTGTCATTTAATTACTCACCCTTGTGTTGTTCGAAAAACTATTGTGTTGTTTGTAAGACCTACGTTCATTTTCGGAAAACAATTTAACTTTTTTTATAGTAAAGCTTCACATGATAGAAAAGATGAAGTAATTTTTAAGACACATTCTTAACCTTATTGGTTATTAAGTATTTAGATGGCAAAGTCCACACTAATTAATTAATAATTATTTATTACCGTTGACTGTGAGTGATGTCACTTCCCAATGCCAAATGCCCAATAAAATGGCCCCACCCCTGTCACTTGATTGACAGGTTTCCGTGTAGACGTTGGAAATTCAAATGCAAAAGGAATTGCGATTCCATTTGAGTTTTGGCAGTTTACATGCACAGTGCAGAGAGAGTGAAAAGGCAAATGTGTAATTAATATTGCTATTTAAATGTGACAGGCTCATAGATCTTAAGATATTGGAAACACAATTGCAAATGGACTTTGCATTTCCATTTTAAATTTGGCAGACACTGTGCGTTCGCTTAAACGAAAATGCAAAGGGTAATGCGCGATTTGCATTTGCGTTTGGATTATGTCACATTTTATGCGTCCAAAAATTGAAAACGCAATTGCAAATACAAATACAACACAAATACAATTTGCGATTCCTTTTGAATAATGTCATTCCATATTATTTGCTTATATAAGTTTACAAAAAAAATTCACCAGGTGGTAAAAAAAAAAAAGTTTACTAAAATAAAAATGCAACATAAACATTTTGCAAAAAAGGAAATGTTGCGTTTTCATTTTCTTGCGCAGTTTTATTTTTATTTTTATAAGTGTAAACAAAATGGCAAAAAAACATGCTTCTAAAATCAAAATATGTGTCTCTACAAAAAGGAGACATTTACACTTGCGTTGGTTAGTACATAAATAAGTAGCATGTAAAAGTAACAGTCTGTTAAAGGGTGTAAATTCAAAACAGAATATTTACCCGTAGAGTCCAAAAAGCAGTGTAACATCACCTCCTCTTCTACAATAACAGTCATTCCGGTCGAGCTCAGTCAGTCCCAGACTGACAATCATTGGGCGTGAAGGAGATTTCCGATTAAACTGGGTCCGAGCCAGGAATCTTTAAAGAAAAGTAAATGGGAAAAATCAGCATGTTCCTAGGGGAGCCCTGCATCTTTATGCGGATCTTTCTGATTTCCATATGCTAAAACCACAGTTAAACATCTATAAATCAGGCCCTGCTTGCCACGCACTTCTGCAAGCATGAAGTTTGAATGGCAGCATGACTACAGCGCTTTCTCAGGAGAGGACGGCCGTCCCCCGATTCCACGCTTTCTCCGAGCACAGAGCAAAATCTTTGAGAGAACTACCACAACTTTGAGCAGAATCCCTTGGCATTTGGCATTGTATTGCAGGCTTTATAATGACATTCAGAGATGGAATAAACAGGCATTTTATCTTTGAGGAAGCGCAGCAGGAGAGGTTTACGCTGCATTTGTTGCGGGATCTGTTGCAGGAGCGAGAGATTGAACACGGGGGTCTCGGGTGTCCTAAAAACTCAGAACACTTTGAATGTGTTTGTCACGGGTTGGGAAACAAGTGTTTTTAGAAGTTTTATTCTGGAGAGGGTTTAATGTTAATGAGATAAGGCCTCAGAGCGGCGGATCACAGAGAATGCTGCTTATCTGGTTTGCAGTGGTACTTTTGCAAGGTTGAATTAACAATACATAAATAACAACGGTAAAAGTGTTTGCCTTCACCCTTGGTGCTTACGGTTTCTGCAGTGTTTACCCGCTCTGGAGTCTGTCGACATCTTGGTCAATTGAAAGTGTTGTCGTATGCCCTTCCTTTACGTCTCAAATCTTTTGACTTCAGGTTTTTATTCCCTGAGGGCTCTTTCACTTTAGAGGATTTGGTGCTAAAGATGTTTTTGTTTGTTTGGTGTAAAAAACAAAATTTTTAATTAAAGGGATTTAATAAAAAATTTGTTTGATTTATGGTTAACCAGAAAAATTATAATAATTTTATTGCATAAATTTTTTTTGGCAAATTTTACATACATATAAAAAATGTTGCAACATATCGTTGTCCATATAATATTTTTGCAAAATATTACTCTAAAATTACTCAACACACACAAATCATAATTATTTTAATTTCAGCAGATTGTGTGAAATAAAAGGAGATTTACTAATTAACTTTTTTGTAAACTGATAATTTTGTGTTTTGTTTTATTTGAAAATGTTGAATAAAAACATTTTTGCAACATTGGCTCAAAAAATATGTGCATCTAGATATTTTATGCAACTATTACTTTAAAAATGCAACATTTACAAAAAAATATTTATATTTCATTATTTTAATTTCAGCAAAAAAAAAATCATAATTCTTTTCATTTTAGCAGTTTTAGCAGTTAAATGAAGTAAAAGGAAAGACAACTTTTACATTTGTAATTTTATTTTCTTTGAAAATGTTGTGCAAAAAAAACGTATGCAATGTGCTCAAAATAGTTATATAGCATTTAGACTAAAAATGCAACATTTTTGAAACATATTTTTCAGGCGTCTTTTCATTTCAACAAAAATTATATATATATAATTATTACATAATTCTTTTTATTTCAGCAGTTTTGTGAAATGAAAATAAAACTCAACATTTAGTTTTTATGTTAATGTAGTGTTTCCTTGTGTATTTCGAAATAGCTCAATTCTGATTCCCTGAGGGCTCTGAGCGTTTACTGCCAAATGCTTTATCTGCTTGGTGTAAAACGTTTTAGCAAATATATCCAAAGTTAAATGATCTTTTTTTTTACCCTTAAGGCAGCATTTGTTTCTTGTTTTAAGCATAAACCTCAGTAAATTGTGTTAGATTGATGTTTATCACAAGCAAAAACAAGGTCTGGTATCTTGAAATCCTTATATTGCATGCTAAAGGCATCCAAAAATGCAGTTTAATCCTTGTATGTGTATTATATGCTATTAGATGACTGTTAAAGAAATGAATCCAGCACTTCGAGCTGGTTGAAGGCAAACCAGATCTTTTAACCGCATTACACTGCTGTATGTAGGTCAGAAGATTTATAGGTTGCGATCGATCACGGAACAATCAGCGCCAGCCATTTTTCATTCCCATAATTGGAAACTTTGCAGCAGGATGTGTCAGTTTGAGTTTGTTTGGTCAGGACATTGTGCTGGGCTCAGATACGGTCAAGTTTACTGTACTGTCTCTATCTGATTGCATTTGAGCTTTTTCTCACTGAAATACAATACAGTTTTCTGAAGAGCTCTTAATCCTGTCTGCATCAGATCTTTTGGACTGAACAATACCCATGATTCATAGCAATATCAGAAAGGTCAAGGTTTCGCTGCTCATCATAGTCTGGTTTCCCTTTGCTGGTAAACACTAAGTATTGTGTATAACTATAAATACTTGATTTATTGTCAGATTTTGACTGCCGATGCCGATATCTTGGAAAGCAGGGGGGCCGATAGCCAATATAAAGCCGATATATGTGTATACAGTATTTATCTTGGAAAGCAGGGGGGCCGATAGCCGATATAAAGCCGATATATGTGTATACAGTATTTATCTTGGAAAGCAGGGGGGCCGATAGCCGATATAAAGCCGATATATGTGTATATTTATATATATATATATATACAGTCATGGCCAAAAATATCGCCACCCTTGGTAAATATAATCAAAGAAGTCTGTGAAAATTTATTTGCGTTGTTAATCCTTTTGATCTTTTATTAAAAACATTCACAAAAATCTAACCTTTCATTGGATAATAATTTAAAATGGGGAGCACACAGCACAAAGTGAAAATGACATAAATATGACAGTGGGCGAATGCATAAAGCGCAAATCACGAGTTTAAAGTTTAAAGCATTCAATTAAAACGGGACGACCGTCACACAGAGAACACGTGATCATGCTGGATAAAAATGGACACTTCTCAAGATCTCACAGCTGGATTCGACTAAATTTGCAAGGTTTGTGAAATTAAATAATCATTATTCATTCAAAGATTTGTTTAAATGAAATACATTTGTATTTGCTTAATGATGATGACAAACGAGAAAGTATTATAATATTCACCTTTCTATTAATAATAATATAAAAGCAATCGTTGTAATAGTTTTTGTATGAATTCATTCATTTGTTTAACTGTTCTATCTGATTATTAGACAGACTTCTATCTGTATTAGACAGAACTGTTAATGACGACAGTAAACGAGGGAGAGTGTGAGCACTGTGTGTTCAGGCGCTGCCTTTCTCAGCGCCGTCAAAATAAAAGTCCCACATCGAACACATCGGCCAAACAGAAAAACGTATCGGCCGATGCCGATATTTGAATAATGCCAAATATCATCCAGTATATCAGCCTTGCCGATATATCGGTTGACAACTAGCTCTCATCACCCGATATTATCTGCAAAAAGATATATCGGTTGGGCTTTAATTTGTATATATTTGTATATGCAATGTATTACAAGTATAACTAAATATATTACATAATTCTATATTTATAATTCTGTATTATTTAATTTTATACGCACACAAATATATATATATATATATATATATATATATATATATATATATATATATATATACTTACACACACACACACACACACACACACGTGTACACATATACATTTTATATCAATTGGAATGCAAAAGCATATTTCTCTCCAGATCTTCCGGAGCTACATGTAGGAATCACAGACCTTTTTAGAAAATCAGAGGCAGATGGTGATCCAGTAAATGAGGCACAAATGTGTCGGCACTCTCAGGTGGTTTCCATAGGCAACAGTATGGCGCACACGTGTTGAATGTGCAAATTTATTAAACTCTACTGTCTTCAGCGCCTCGTTCTCTCGGCTGAGCCTCCAACCGCAGGTTCACGTTCTGAGGTCACGTGCGCAGGTCACTGCTGATATTTATAAAGCTCTCTCCGTAAGTATGCTGATCCGACGCTGGCCTCCTCCGTGCCCTGAAATCTATATTCATCAGGATATGAAAGGTTATAACTTGTCCTACATCAGCACTTCTGCTCGCCACTTAATTAGATCTTATATTTCATCGGAGCTTTGAGCTGAAACTTTTCGCTCATGCTGATTACAGGCCAACAAAGATGTACTGTATGTAGCTCAAGCACGGTGCGATGCTAGCAGCTCACCGCTAAAACCCCCGCGTCTAGCCAAGCGTTTGAGCTTTGATTTGCCTCTAATGGAGGTTGTGTTCGCCTCTTGTTGCACCAATAAGACTAATTAGGCTTTGGTGTGAATAATTAAAGTGGTGTAGCGTGACCAGCAGTAGTAACAAGTACTTTCAGGGAAAAGCAATTAGCGAATTTAGCACCTGCAAAGACATTTATCCTTTTTAGCATTTTGCTGTTGTTGTAAGGAAGCAGTTCTGGCTGTGTTTCAAACCCTGGTGAGCTACATAGACAACTGCCTGTTGAGGCAGCATACTATCTATCTATCTATTATTTAGCCATATGTGTGTGTGTGTGTGTGTGTTTGAGTATTGTTATAAACTTATAAATTAACAATAAATCTAATATATTTAATGTGTTATTAATTCATTTATGTTTCTTAATATACTTCCTAATATAATAAATGATTATATTCATGCACATTTTTATATATACAATTTAAGATATGATTATAGACTTTATTTTTATGCAAATATATACATATTAATTTATTTTTTATTTAGTCATTCATTCATAGATTAAGTATGTATCGTGTGTGTGTAGAAAAACTGCAATATATATATATATATATATATATATATATATATATATATATATATATATATATATATATATTCTATTTTAAAAGAGCTATTAAAAGTCAAAAAAGAGCCCAAAAAAAACCTTGTAAAATATAAGCTGCATAAATTTCTTTGTGTGAACACATTCAAATTGTTGTGAAACTTTATTCATAATTTTAGTATATGCTGTACATGATATACGCATGCAAATTAATAGTAATTGAAGTTTGTTGAATACATTTTTTGCCTTATTTGTGTATGGCAGAAAGTGTAAGAATGGTGTGCGATTGTGAATTCAGTCCTAGCGCTGGGATTGACTGAACTGTGGATTCATGAAGCTGCTTTAGAATTCAGCCAAAAACTCTTAGAAAGCTGATGAATTGCAGTTTTGGGACACAGCCTCAGTGTGTGCTTAATACAGAGGAAATCTGTTGATCGAACGTATGCGAGTTATTTTTCGGAGAACTCCCTCGCTGCTCTTCTGGGGTTTGAGATCCTCATTGGGGTGTTTCTCTGATGCTAGCTGATGCTAAAGCCCTACTGGAGAAAGCTGGTCTGCTGTCTTCCCACAGCGCATTAATATTTGATGGCCTCCCCCCGCCCTTGCTGCCAGCATCTAACTTATTTACGCCTCTCAAATCCCCTAATAAGGGTACTTACATTGATTCTCTCCCTAACCAGGCTCCGTTACAGATTAAACAGGTCTATAGAAGAGAGAAAGATGATTTGAATGAGAGAGAAGATTACAGGAGCTGTGTGATTTATCTGAATGTTACACACACCTCACTCTCTCTCTCTCTCTCTCTCTCTCTGTTTCAGAGTCGTGGAGGTTGAACAGACAGACATCTCACTCTTATGTCAAGCATCAATTAAAGCAATTTTCGCCTTGGAAGTAAGTGTCTTCTTGCTCTGTTAGAGATTATTAACATCTCCACTACAGCTGTAGTTGATTTTTTTTCCTTCTCCCAAAAGTGCTGAATTTTTACATAATGGCTGTAATATATTAATAAAACCATGGGGAAAATGTCATATATTGTTGCAAATTGTATGTAGTTGTAAAAATGTATGATTTATATTATATATATATATATATATATATATATATATATATATATATATATATATATATATATATATATATATATATATATATATACATTTTAATTTTAATTTTTAAATTTAATTTATTTAATTTTAATTTTTAAATGTATGTATGTATATATATATATATATATATATATATATATATATATATATATATATATATATATATATATATACACACACACACACACTTTTATGAAATTTCATGTTTCGTATCAATATTTTATACTATATTTCTAATGCTAATATAGTGTATAAAAATACAAATATTAAAAAAACATTTGAAGCTATTAAGAAATAAAAAAATATAATAATACAAAATATAAAATGTAATCATATAATGTAATGAAAACAAAAAATGTAAAATAGATATATATATATAAGCTGTCAATCGATTAAAAAAATTTACTAATTAAGCAAACATTTTTTCAGAAATGAATTGCGATTAATCCCACCTAACAATAAAGTTTTAAAATACTTTTATATTGCAATAATTTCACATTAATTCTTCAAATTAAAACAAAATAAAGACAGCCTATATTTTTTATATTTGTTTAATGGTATCTTTTTTTTATGACTGAAGGCCAGTATCACTGATAGCAATACTACAGATGTCTCTATAAAATAGTTTCCCCCTAATATTTAACCACTGGCTATAGCCATTCAACATTACACTATAACTGAAAGCTATCACTTTTAACATTTATTAGACTTTCAAAACAACTTGTTTTAACTGAACTTAAAACAATCTTCACATAAACTCACTACAATAAATGTCATATTTACCTGTGCCCTTCAGCAGAAATATACAGAATTTGAAATAGAAGTTATCAAACACTAAACTCTAAATAAAATATAGATTTCCTTGATTTTCTCTTTGATGAAAAGACATCACAGCAGCTGGTTATTAGGTTGTTTGGGCTGCTATTACTTTAAGAGCTGCCGCTGCTGAACATGATGCAGATCTGACACGCATTGGGTGCTTCTCAATATGCCTCCTCGTCTCCTCGCTCCTCCGTCCTCAATCCTATGACCCGGAAACCGATCGAGCACAAATATTTTTACCACATTAAACTGTAAAAAATTGTCACTTAGTGCTAACATGCTAATTTTCTTTATTATAGATTTTTGTTTGCTGAATACATAATTTTTTTCTGCAATGAAGCTCTGAAATGTATTCAGAAATTAAGTAAAAATAACAACAGCGCTTGTAATGACAAAAGAGGGTGAGTAAGTGACAGGCATTTCATTTTGATGTGACTGGTTCCTTGAAGGTGTGTCTCTTCAAAGCAGTAGTTGTGACATCAATCACGCTGTCAGAGCGATGCCCCGTCTGTCACATGATGCATCATCCTTCAGCACCTTCTCACTGGAACCAAACCCAAATTATTCCCTGCTGCAGAACAAAACTGTCTTGTGCTTAATTGATGGCGCTGGGAAAATGAGTTTGAATATTTATCAGTCACGTTTAAAACAGGCGGCAGAGACACCGGGGGAGATTCCATTAGCATAGAGCTTCATTTAGCATTAGCGAGGAGTCTCGTGTGAATGGTGTCAGAGGAAACTCTGTCTCTTCAACAATGAGCACTGGTGTCCCTGCTGATTTTGAGAAAGTAAACTCTCTTAAAAGACACTTGTCACACACTCAATCTGACAATGACAAACCGTTGCATCATGGGAGATTTCTCTCATTTTGTGAACTATACATATATACAGTGCTGGCCAAACTTTCGAGTCCATGAGCTCGACTACCAATGGTATGAGAGGAGCAGCTTTCACTCTCAATCAAACTAACATTACTAGCCAATCAGAATGTTTTGCTCTTATAAACACAAGACACGCATAATTGTATCCAATTTTAGAGTCACAACCATGATGAATGGAGAAGCGCGACAAAAAGCTGCGAGGCGCAATGATCAAAGATGTCCATCTAGTGCATATTTACATAAAAAAGCTAATTATAATGCAGCCAAGCTTTGTAAACAGCTCAGAGTAATCATGTCATCTCCATAAGAATGATATGATTGCCATAAAAAATTAACCAGGATTTCTGAAAAGGTCCTGTTCACACATGATCTATTAATGGTAACTTTACCAGTAATTTACCGGTGAAGACCGTATGTGTGAAAGGGGCTAAACTCTTACTTTGTATATGCTGTAATTTTGAATTGCTTAACATTCATCAGGAAAAACTGATTTGTAACATAATTTATAAACATTTGCCAACACTGGAGAATACATCAACCTAAGTCTAAATATGCCATGTATTGTACATCGACATTTCAAAATAAATGATTCTCCATGTGGCCAAATATTAAAATGTTTAATTTTTTGGTTTTTATATATTTTTTTAGCCAATTATTATTGCCTCATTATTAGTTTATACTGTATATAAATAGTCATGGTTTTCACTTATGTCTGTTTGTGTTAAATAATCGGTAGATTACTTGATTACCAAAATAATCATTAGTTACAGCACTAGATTAGTCAAAATATTTCTAAATATTGCATTGTTTTACAGACAAATATTCTGTCATTGAAAAATTTGTAAAAATATTTTGAAAGTGTAGGATACAGCTTTCATTGTTCAGGTCAATCATATAATCATGAAAAAGATAATTAGTTTGAATAAAGAAAGCAATAACTTTGTCATAGTATCATTTCAAATGTTGAAGTTGTCTCGGTCATTGCATGCTTTGCATCTGCTGCCTCACCTCATGGAAAAAGTTTGGGCTCAGGATTGTTCTTTTTTGCTTTAACCCCTGATATATAATATAATATAATATAATATAATATAATATAATATAGACATTTGTTCAACATGCATAACATATGATTAAATATTATAAATAAGTAAATATAACAAATATTAAGCATATTAATTTGCATAGCATAAATATAGTTAAGTTAATTAAAAGTCTTATATTTAACTAATTTATTGAATATTTTTAAATGAAGTAGAACTTTTTAAATATTTGGGTTTATTTTTGTCATTTTTTGTACTGTGTATGAAATTTAAAAAAAAAAAGAAAAGAAAAGTATTGTATGATTTATTTTTTCTTTCGTTTTGTAATATTGAATGTCTGGTACATGAAATAACAAATATGTGAACACATACACTTGTGAACAGTAGTACTTGTTTACCAAAGAATGAAAGCATGTAAAAAGTTTTATTTTTTATTATATTATATATATATTATTATTTATTATATTACCACATGAACGTGTCCGAAATTGAAGAAACCTAAACGTGTGTGTGTGTGTGTGTGTGTCCTCTCTGTCAGTCAGACGTCTCCTCATGACTACAGAGGGGTAGAGAAATTGGCTTCACTCCACAGAGCAAGACACAGATAGCGCGAGTCGACTTCATCTGGAACTCCATTTAGGGATTGAATCATCAGTTTCCATTTGGACCTTCTCTGCCGAATTGAAAATGAATGTTTGTGCAGCTAGGCCACGGACGTGGCACTCGCCCCCGAAGCTTAGTGTGTGATGGTTTTGGAAGCGGACCGTAGACAGACCTCGAGTTTGGATGAGCCGTCCGATGCCACAGGTGATAATCACAGCCGTGTTTGTGCACAGTAATTATCAGCAGAAGGCCACAGAGATAAATGCTGGAGAACTAGAGCGAGCGACCGGTGGATATCCCAGCCCAGGTTGAGCATCGATGAAGATTTTACCAGCAGCGTGTCGGCTAAAGCCTGGCTTTGATGTTGCCCAATCCTGCCTAAACCCTAAAACATTTCCTTATAGGCCAGATATGGTGGGATAACGTGTATGTGTGTGATCTTATCTCAGTTTAGTCATATGGGAAATTAAAGCACTTATTTAAAACAGTGGCAACACAATAAAGGGAGTTCTCAGGTATGTCTCAAATGGCTTTAGTTTCAGAAATTTCATTTGTTAAAGTCTATTGAAATCCATCTCATATCACATCCTTAAGATTTTTCTGCCTTTAAAGGGAATATACTGTATCATGAAAGTCTGAGTTTCATGGCTCTGTGAAAGAGAGCTCCTCCTCTGTTCACCCTCAGCATTGATGTGCGATCGGTCACATTAGCTAAATCTTGCTAGCACAAAATGTCTATTTTTATAGCAATGCAACTCAACAGATTTATTTTGGTCAGCGTGACGAATCTGAACGAACCTCTGTGGGGTAGTCCTTCGTCCTCGCACAAAATTTCAAATAGCATGGATTTCTATTAAAATTACTGGATTTCGTTTGAAAAAATTTAACCAAACAACAGTAAACTTGATTTCACTTTTCATGGAAACTACCGACAGAAGTTGCAGAAACTTCTCACTCGAAAATTCGATAAACTTGAAATGCATTAATGCACATCTGACCACATTAATTAACCAGTGAGCGTGCAGTGTAGACAACTTTGTAGATTATAATGGGAACATTCATCGAATTTTATTATATTATATTGTGAACTGCTTTTCACTTCCAAGCAGACCCAAATAAAAAGCATGAACAATCTAACAACAAATAATGCTCCTGTGTTTATGGACATGCACTATTCATTTCACTCTCGGGCCTGTATGTGTTGAATTCTGTGGGGGATTTACTGACAATGCACACATTAAAGAACACCGACACAGTTAGATAATTTCCATAATGACCAGTGCAATCTACCAAGAGCAGTGCAGATTACTGCCTGCTTTAAGACATGCTTTTTGGGGGGCATTAAATAATGCTGCAAATACCAGTAATTTGACGAGTGCAAACATTATTGAATCACGTCATTCATGTGATTCAATGTAATACTCTTCTCCGATAAATTTGGTCTAAAAGGGAAACTCCTTCAGAAGCATATTCAATAAGGTAAGGCGCGAAAATAACTGTCCAAACCTTTTCAGCGCTAATTTGTCAATGCACATCTTTAGTAAATCATGACAGTACTATTTTAACGCCAAAAGATGGTTTGTGCTGGCGCAAGCTGATAGGAAATCTGGCACAGTGCATCCAATATAATGATACACATCTGATTTCTTCCTCCACTAATTATACGTTCACTTCAAAGGTTTATTCACTACAGGTATTTCGACGTAATTTTGGATTTGTCTGTTCAGAGGCAGAACTCAATTTGTTGTTCAAGGGCTGTGAGACGTGGCTCTCTGCATGCGCACTGAACACAGCACGCGAGTGCCAAATTAAGCTTTTCGCATCTTTCTGAGTTTGGAAGGTTTTTTTTTTTTTTTTTTTGGTGTATTATGCCTTTATTTTAATAGGACTGTTGCAAGACTGGAAGTGGGAGAGAGAAAGAGAGAAGGGGGCATGATTGGGAAAGGTCGACAAACGGGGACTTGAACGTGAGATGCCCAAAGTGTAACAGCCTTACATATCGGCGTGCGGCAAACAAGCCATCGACAGTGACTTGTGTTTGGTCTTTCAACTAGCGATGTGTATTTGTTCGTTCAGATACACAAGGATGCGAAGGAGAGACCTCGTCTGTCTGTGCACGCACCAATCACAGCACGCAAGTACTCAGTTGAGTACTTTCGCATCTTGTGCTTAAATGCGTTAAACTCTTTGAATATTTAAATTTAGCCAGGCTTAAATACACATGCAATTGATAAGCTTTCATGAAAAATCTTCAGCTATCCTGACCGTCTTTTTTAAGCTGGCCTCAGCACCCCCCAACAACCATGGGCCTTATAATCGTCACCACTTTTCACCCCACTACCAATGCCCTGCTGTTACGTGAACAGAATCCTTGCTTGTTTTTGATAAATAATAACAGTATTGTGTGATAGTGAGAAAGTGAGAGTTTGAGAGTTGGAGTTAAAACCAGATCATGATAGCAGCTGTCAGGCTGTCGATTTATTCTTGCCAAAGCAGGAACCTCTGGTGTGAAATATAAGTCTTTTAAAAGCATTACTGAAAGAACGGCCTCTTTGAATGAAGGATGGCCCACGCTAGCCTGATTCCTGACCGCCCGCTGTGATTGACGGCTCCCTGATCATCTCCCTGATTTCAGAACCTAATTATCCGACACGTCTGCGCTTCAGTTGCCGCTATCGCCCACTAGATCAACAGAGAGATGGACAGAGAGAGGGAGGACAGTCGTTAAAGCATAACTAATGCGATATGAGTCCCACCAGCACCAAAGCAGGAGAGAAATATAATTAAGGATCAGATGTCAGTCTGTTTGGATGCACGCGGCGCTGGTTTCTTATAGTGCTGCAGAAGAGCTATTTTTAGCACAGATGACCACAGGATGACAAGAGGGGTCAGGCATGACCGGTAGCCACTGTCCTTATGACACCTGCGCTGGACCCAACCAGGTGCGCGAGAGATAAACGCGTGCAAGAATCGCTGGCCTGTGCAAAAACACCGCGAGAATCACCTTAGTGCAAGAGGAAAGCGTGCAACGCTGCAGTTCCCGCGCGTTATTTCTGACCTCTTTGTGTGGAGCGGCTTTTGTGGGAGTTTGTGCTGCTCGGCTGGAGACTTTCAGAAGTGCTGAGGGGACAGAAAGAGGCCGGACGGCGGGTGAGTGGACTGGCGGGTGTCTCCGCTCGTTTGCAGCGCTGACATTTGTTGGAGAGGGATGTGGAGAAAACGCAGACGTGTGTATGTTGATCTCAAGGAAAGGTCAGGCCTGTCTCCACAGAGCTAATCAACTGCGGCTCTCGGGCGCACAAACTCTCTACAAACCGCCGCGTGCGTCCCAGCCGCTCCTGAGCAAGACTCTTCATTTGCATGTATTTGTAAATGCGTGTGTGTGTGTGTGTGTGTGTCTGAGCTGCACATGAGCTTTAAATGGTAAAAGTTAGTAATTTTAGGGGAGATCTATCTATCTATCTGTCTGTCTGTCTGTCTGTCTATCTATCTATCTATCTATCTATCTATCTATCTATTAGGGGTGTAACGGTACGTGTATTCGTACCGGACCGTTTCAGTACAGGGCTTTCGGTACGGTGCACGTGTGTACCGAATGACCGAATGCAATATTTTGTTTGCGGAACATAGGTACATTTTCGTGTTTCCAAACAAACATATTAAGTGGCGGAAGTCTCCGCGTTCAGCGCAAATCCCGCCCTCAGCTGATTCTCGGCCGGTGACACACTGGCTGCGTGGCGTGAGTGTGGCATTTCTACTGCGTGTCAGTTGCGTGACGGCTGCTTTGCATTTTCTGTGTCTTTACACACCAGAATCGTGCCTGATGCGGCGCTGGCGCGCTGCTGCTACTGTAGGTGACAGAGGGAGACCGTCGACAGACCAGGATCTTGTCTTCACAACAACAATATCTATACTTCATGTTGAGCATAAATATAAAGCCTACTGATAAAGGACACTGTCAACGGTATTGACGGTAAAATAGACTATGTTTGACAGGTGCAATATGCAATACGGTTCGGTACGTACCTCGGTTTTAAAGTCACGGTTCGGTTCATTTTCGGTACAGTAAGGGAAAGAAATGCAAACATTAAACTGCAGGTTGTTTATTACTATAAACTTTTTTTTAACAATTTGTTTAAAAATTTTTGTAAAACTGTTTTTTAAACACTTTTTTAATAAAATATATATAAAATAAAAAAAGAATAAGGAATAAAATACTGCTTCAAAAAAAGTTCTCCACTAAATAAAATACTCTGTCTCAAACCAATATCATATAATAAAATATAATGAAAAATATAAATAAATAACTATGATTACAGTGCAGCATTACCAATCCCAGCTTGTTATGTAGGCCTGCTATTATTTAAAAAATATATATATAAATTTTCCAAAGAGTAAAGTGCAGCATCAACAGTTTCGGTTTTAAACCTACTCAGATTTAGTTTTTGGGTTGGCCCGATCGGAATTAAGAGCAAATGTCTGTTTAAATGCCGACGGCAGCTGCGTTTGAATTACGGTCGTTTTTTTCCTAGTTGTAGTGATGTTCACACTCGCGTGATGCCTTTTGAAAACTTTGGAATCAGCTGTATATCTGTATATCATTCTATATCTATCGATCTCTCTATCCTTTAGTCTGTCTGTCTGTCTGTCTGTCTGTCTCTCTGTCTGTCTGTCTGTCTGACTGACTGTCTGTCTGTCTTTCTGTCTGACTGTCTGTCTCTCTGTCTGACTGTCTGTCTGTATCTGACTGTCTGTCTCTCTATCTGTCTGTCTATCTGTCTGTCTGTCTGTCTAACTGTCTGTCTGTCTGTCTGTCTGTCTGTCTGTCTGTCTGTCTGACTGTCTGTCTGTCTCTCTGTCTGTCCATCTGTCTGTCTGTCTCTCTGTCTGTCTGTCGGTCTCTCTATCTGTCTGTCTGTCTGACTGTCTGTCTATCTGTCTGTATCTGTCTGTCTGTCTGTCTGTCAAATTCAAATTCAAATTCAAATGAGCTTTATTGGCATGACTTGCACAGTATTGCCAAAGCATTGTACATTACATGAATAAGGAATAAACAATTATATAATACATAAAACAAAAACAGATTCGTAAAATAATTAAGTATATGTATACTTTCTCCTTTTTTTTCTTCAAACGAGAAACAAGTAAAAGACAACAACAAATAACAAAAAAATAAAAATAAAATAAAATAAATACAGTACATCTGTCTGTCTGTCTGTCTGTATGACTGTCTGTCTATCTATCTGTCTGTCTGTCTGTCTGTCTGTCTGTATCCGTCTGTCTGTCTGTCTGTCTGTATCCGTCTGTCTGTCTGTCTATCTATCTGTCTGTCTGTCTGTCTGTCTGTCTATCTATCTACTGTTTTGTCTTTCTGTCTATCCAACCATCTGTCTATCATTTGTATAATAAAAAAATAGGTAACTTCAGAGATAGAGTAAATTTTAATAAGTAGTGCAACAGTAAGTAGACTTGTAACACTGAAGCACTCGCACAATACTCATAAACCTACTAAAAACTCAAAGCACTCTTCTTTTTTTAACGCTGGTAGTTAAAACACAAACAGCTCAGAAATGTCCTGCAGTAATGTATTCCTCTCGCAGGGTCTCAGTACTGGTTAAAGGCTCTCATTAGTGTGTAGAGACCGGGGGGATTTGCTAAGTTAGGGTGGCTCTGTAATGCAGAACCATCACAGCCTGATAATTGTGTTTGTGTTGCAGTTACCAGCCGTTCTTTGACTGACAGCTCGGGAGCTCTGAGCATTTTGTGTTGTCGGAGACTCCAAAACCAGAATGAGCAGAACCACTCTCCACTGCATTAAACACTCTCTACAACACAAAACAAAATCTTAATTCTAGTGGAAAAGACACAGATCCTGATGAAAGAAATCTCATGTTTTGCACTGTGTTCAGCATACAAGAACAAATCCCCCTGCTGTTCTGATTATTACTATTATGAATATGATTTAAAAAGAAAAGTGAAACATCCCTGGTAAAATGGGTGAATGTTTGCTGTGATATTATGGTGTGTGTGATATATATAAACGCAGATGGACCCGTGGTCCTCGTGTCCCAGCTGAGCAGCGGTGTACATCACTGTCAGTGACCTGCAAAGCTTTTATTGGCTTTATTTGTTTAGCAGCCAGCGGGAGGAGAATGTGATTTCTCCTGCTCTCGTCGTGTTGACATTGCGCCTGAAGATGCTGATGGTGGTTTAAAGCGCACAGGTGTTACAGGCTCGATCTGACGTTTGGAAGAGTCTACAAACACACACACACACACATCCAGAGCTCAGACACTACTCGTTTCTGACCTTTGACCCTGATTTCACAAGCCAAACAAAAACTCGCCCTCCTCCTTTCTCTCTCCTGCTGCTATATTTGGAACCGTGTACTGTGCCTACAATATGCAAGAGTAATTGTTTCAGACAGTAGTACTGTGAGCCACATCGACCTCGTCATTTTAACGTTTTTAGTGCAGTTGAACTTTCTCTTTTATTTTGTTAAATTCCCAGAATACATTCAAAACTCAAAACACTCTTCTTTTTAAATGTATCATTTAATTTCAAGCACCTCAGAAAAATCCTGCGGTAATGTATTACTCTTTATGTCATATACAGAGTAATGTATGAATATGTATATAGACACATTTTTGATTGCCTTTATTTTTTATGCCTTGGTAATTACTGTTATTTCATATTTTCATTGTTTTATAATTACATTTTTATTCAATTTTTCTTATTGTTGTTTTTCTATGTGTAATATTTTTTTTTAATTACCAGTTTTTTTAATTATTAATATTATTATTATATTTAATTTAATTACATTACATACATTTTGTATTACTATTACTTTAGTTATTTTTATTTGTCATATATATATACAATGTAAGTTCTATTATATACTATTGTTTCATATTTTCATTCTTTTATTATAATTTTTTATAAATAAATAAAATTAAGAATTTATATATTTTATCTTTATCTTTTTTATTTTTATCTTTTTCAAACTGGGAAATTATTGTTATTATTGGTATTTCAACATTATTTTATTATAATTGTTATTTTTGTGCTTTTGCTTTTATTCAGACTGTGAAATTATTGTTGTTATTATTTTTATTTTCATTACTTATGTTTTGTTTTGTTTTGCAATGACCAAAGTACATTATTTGTTATTACTATTACATTTATTTATTTATTTATTCAATCATTCATTCATTCATTCATATGGGGGGGGTTGTTGTTTTTTTGGAAAAAAATTCACATTATCTTAGTATTACTCCCATCAATAAATCTTTCCAAAAGGCAAAAAATGAGAAACTCCTCTCAGTTCTCTGTAAAATGGAGGCGTAGAAGAAGAATCAAGCTTCACGGTTCCACTGGCTTAATAGATGCAAAGCTACATCATTAGAGACAATAAGGTGTGTAATAGATTCACTGTGGCATCACAGTAGTTCCAAGTGTGTGACTGGAAAATGAGGGGAAAAGAAATGAGAAATCGGAGAGAGAGAAAGGCACAGAGGAAAGGATGGACGGATAATCGAATTGGATTGGCGGAGAATTTCTCTCCACCGTTCCATATTTAATCTTGTTTGGCCTGGGCCAGCTGTGTCTGCCGTCCACACACACTGCCCGTATTCCCAGTGGAGATCCTGCTCAGCCAGAAGGTGCAAAGAGGACCAGTAAGAGCTGGATCCCATCCCAACATGCAGACGGATACGTGTGTGTGCAGGAACACATCTGGCGGCGGTGTTGAGTGGAACAATAAACGCTCAGATGAGCCCAAACGTGGATGGGCATGGTGCTCTAGTCCTCCGGCCAGTTTGTTAATGGCTCTCACCGCCGGCCCGGTCACCATGGCCAACCGCTTGCGTGCTCCATCAAATGAAAATAAATGAAGAGGCGGCCGGGATAATCACTCTTATGGAAATTCAATGGAGTCTGTGACAGGAACTTTCAGAGGTGTTGCGCTCCCAGGAGCCGCGCGCTCCCCGCTGACCACATCCAGCTCTGTGATTTCATTTATTTAATGTGCTCTTCATTTTCTCTTGAAAACCACTGTGAGTCATTCTCTCTTTCTTTTTGTGAAAAAGCCATGAAATCATGTCTTTGTGGCTTTGAGGCTGATATCTTAATGCTTGTATACTAACAATGCACAGTCTTTCTCTGGGAGAATTAATCAAAAATGAATTACTCATTGTTTTATACTATCCAGTGCTGAAATGAAAACATCCAAGGATGGGACCATTATTTCGGTGTATTATTTTGTTTTCATTCCTTATTTATTTTTTTACATTTCTGGGATACTTTTAATGGTGATATGTCAGACTTGACATTGCAATAAGCTCTTTGCTGATTGGCTTCTGCGACAACGCATTCTGCGAATTTTCAGCTCAAGTAAAAAAAAAAAAAGAATGCGCTAAAGTCACGATTGAGCCGTATATCGCGTTATTTTCATTATCTGTTAGTTGTAATATTATTATTTTTTGCTTTTGCCATTTTACCAAATTTCCATTATTCATCTTATTTTTTCTTTATTATTATTATTTTGATGGGATTTTGGCTGCATTCGTTCATTTATTAGTTGAGGGCATTTACTTGGAATGTAGACTGGAAATGTGCTATTATTTAATTTACTCTATTTTATTATTATCATTATTGTTATTATTATTATTATTGGGTGTATATTACTAGGAATCAGACTGTGAAATTATTATTAGTTTATCATCAGTTTTTTTATTTAATTGTATTGTCATCATTATTATTATTATTTGCGTTTTTTATTTTTGATTGCTTTCAGATTAACTTAAAAGTTGGCAACCCTGATATCATTTGTAGTTATTACAATAACATTAACCATTCAGTGTTTGAGTCTGTTTTTTGTGCACTTGAAGGCTTGAACTTGACTGCTTCCTATAATCTTCAGGGCCCCAGGTGAAAGTGGACTTCCCTTAAAGTGGCACACGGCGAATCTGAAAGCCTGCGAGATCTAACAAGGCCATTTTTCCTACAAACGCCTGTTTCGTAACACCGCTCCGAGCCGAAGGTGTTTTGTTCCTTCGCCTGACTGGGGAGAAAACGGGATTATCTCTCTCAGGCAATAATAAACCTACGTTAATGAGTCGTCTTTTCTCTCTCTCTGTCTCTCTCCTGGAGGTAAACCCCTCTGTTCTTCAACACGGTTATAATTTAACACTCCTGGCTCTCCGCTCTGATTCTTCCAGATGTTTTTGCTTCACTAGCACATTACTAGTTTGGTTATAATTTATCAGACAGGTTTTGAGACCGCGTTTGCCCTTGGCTAATCCAGCATCTATCCTCAGGTAAATTAGAAGGAGTGTGTTATCCGTCAGCCCTCGATGTATCTGATGTGGCGGGGGTCATGATAGAGCAGGCCTCAGCGGCTGTTGAGTCCTGCTGCGCCGGTGTTGCATGATGTCGAGCCGCGGCACTTTGATCCTGCGCAAATTTCAGGATTAGCAGCCGGATTAGCGGCGCGTGTGATGGATGAAAGAGCCTGGCGCATAGGGACAGGAGACCGGATCCGCACGCGATGACCTATAACCGCACATCTGAGGGAATTTGTATGGCAACAGACGGTTTTTGGGGTTGGATGTGAGTGATTTGCATGCATAAGCGAGTGAATCTTTGAAGCTCCATGCCGTACAATGTGAGAGAACAGGCAGGAATTTGGTCGGCCTACTCAGATTTTAAAGACTCTCGAAGAAGTTTGTGTCAGGGAAAAGTTTCCCTTTGCATGTTTTAATAAAAAGGTTTTTGTCTTTCATTGTGCTTAAACAAGGGAGTGCCAGGCTCGTTGAGAAGCCTTTTATTTTACCGCTGGCTTTGCCCCAGATACCTCCTGTTCGTTTGGAGTGCACTTCAGTGTGTGTGTGTGTGTGTGTGTGGTGTGTGGGGTCGGGTGGGGGTTATAAATGTTGTGCCATGTGATAATGTCCAATCATGTAGTTATGTTTATGTAATAAATAAAACAAGAGTATAATGTATGCACTTGACCTTACATGTTAGGTCATTAAGTATGTAAGATAATGCATGTAAACTCAGTAAGTTGTCATCAGTGAACAAATTTAAAGGGGCAGTTCACCCAAAAAAGAAAATTGTCAACATTTACTCACTCTCGTCTTGTTCCAAACTTGTATGAGTCTCTTTCCTCTGTTGAACACAGAATTTGATTTTTCAGTAATGTGGGTAACCACATTTCTCTTTAAAGCAGTCTTTCTTTCCTGCACTGTGATCATTTCAGGTGTATTTTGTAAATTTCAATTTGTAGTGAACCTATGTGTATCCAGGGTGTTCTCAGTGGTTGCTAGGGTGATCTGGGTCATTATTAAGGAAATTAAAGAAATTATTTTGAGTGGTTTCTACAGTGTTCTAGGACATTTTTGGCTTGCTCTGGGACGTTAGTAGACTGTTGTAGGTGATTTCTGGGGTGTTCTACAGTAAGTGGTTGCTAGGGCGTTGCTAGGCTGTTCTATATACTGTAGTATCAAGGCTGTTTTAGAGAGTTTCCAGGCTGTTCTGGACAGTTGCTAGGGTGATTTTTGTCATAACTAAGGTAATTAAGGGAGGTTCTAAGGGATTTCTAGGCTGTTCTAAATGGTTTCCACAGTGTTCTGTGGCATTACCATGGTGTTATGAGTGGTTACTAGAGTTTTTAGGAAATTCTTAGGTTGCTTTGGGCCAATAGTAGACTGTTGCTGTAAGTGGTTGCTAGGGTGTTGTTAGGCTTTCTATATGGAATCTTGGGAGTTCTAGGGAGATTCCGGACTATTCCTAGGCTGTTTCAGGGAGTTTTCCAAGGTGTTCTCGGTGGTTGCTAGGGTGGGCGTTCAAAGCTATTTCCAGGCTGTTATGGATGGTTGCTAGGGTGATCGGAGTCATGAAAGGATGGTCTAAGGGATTTCTAGGGTTTTCTGAGTGGTTGCTACAGTGTTCCAAGGTGTTTACAACTTTCCATGTTGTACAGAGTGGTTACTAGGGAGTTTCTTGGGGCTTTCTAGAGAGCTTTGATGTTCTGGTGTTGTTTTTAAATTTTTATGATGACATGGAAGTTGCTAGTGATGTTTTGATGCTTTTCTGTAGTGTTTTTGGTGGTTGCTTGGGTGTTATTGGAAGTTGTTTTGCTAGGGTGCTTTAGGAGGTTACCAAGGCATTGGTGTTTGTTGGGGTATTAAAGGGAGTTTCTGGATGTCTTGGGTGGTTTCTAGGCTGTTTTAAAGGGTTTTCAGGGTGTTCTTTGAAGTTGCTATGATGTTCTATGTGGTATCCAGGGTGTTGCTAGGGTATTCAAGGGTGGTTTCAATCTGGGGGGTTGCTAGAGTGTTCTAAGGGGTATCTAGGGGGTTTCTAGTGTGCTCTGTGTAGTTGCCAGTGTTTTAAAGGGGGTTTATGGCTCTATGGTCTTTTTTTATTAATTTTTTTTATTTTCTGGGTAATTTCCAGGATGTTCTAAGTGGTTTCTGTGGTTGCAAATTTTAAGTCTGATTGCTTAGGTAAGTAACAGCGTACCTATTTTCAATAAACATCATTATGTTAGAGGTCCATGTCTGTTGGACACACCCAAAGTTTGAGCAATAGTAAAAGTGTTTGATCAGTCAAGCGCTACTAATCAACCTCACCTTTATACTCAACCAAGAAACTCAACAACCCGACAAATTAGCACTTGAATCCGGCGCTTTGTCGTCTGCCTTAATTGAGACAGACGGCTAAGTTTTCTCCAAGGCTGCTCTCCACACTGACGGCAGTAACAGAATTAATGGACGCAGGCCAGTGTGTCTTGACCTTCTGTCCTGCATTACGAACACACACGTCAGGGTAATTGGATCCCTGAAGATATATGTGTGATTCTTAAGCAAAGTCTCTGACGCTGATCTATATGTCCACGTCCCATTTCCTTTGTGTCCATGAGCTCAGTATTGAGTTAGAGCTGCTGAACTGTCCTTTCAGGTCTAGCCCTATCAGTAAATGCTGTCATTCATCTTCCTAGATTAGAGGTTAAATATTATATGATTCCTTTCAAGCACCTGCAGGCAGATGCATGGAGATGGTCTTAGCTTCAATAGTGCTCCGAAACCCAATCCCGAAGTAAATCTCTGAGCAAAATTTGATTGTTCACAGATTGGTGATTCTCAGGAAGCTTATTAGAATTTGCAGCATCAACTTTGCATGAGATGTTTCTCCAAAAGTAATAGATGCAAATAAGACATTGAAGGATCAACTTCACCCTAGATGTTTCGCCTCAGATTCCTGAAACAGGCACAAATATAGGAGGAGATGGGGAAGATGTGGATGGATTACTTGATCTCAGATTATCTGGCTTTGGGAGACTTCAAGTCTGAGTACAGATAAATTGTTGAGATCTATTTTAAATGTTTAGAGGATGCTCTTAAGATTACTATTGTATTTTTGTGAATAGTGTGGCGAATAGAATATTTATTCTAAGCAAAATTCTCCTTCTGAACTCCGTTTAGGGCCAGATTTACTAAATGGGGCAAATTAACGTTAGACCACAATTCAATTAAAGTGCAGATGGGAGGGGACGATTCTACAGGTGATTTACCAACAAGTAAACTAAAGTCTCAATCTGCTTTTGATTTAATCTGCTCTCAAATTCACTCATAAGCAAAAGACTCAGTATGGTCTTCATTTGAGCTCATTGCTGTTTAGGAGAAACAACTGAGATGTTACAGAAACCTCATTTGTGATTTATGTTTGTGATTAACTTTGGGACACAAGCAAAAGTCAAAATCTTCTCTCAATTTAATGTCTTTGTTGTTTAAGGAAAACACTTGAGATGTTACGAGATATGTTGCGTTGTTTCTTCTCTACAGTGTCAGTCACAACTCCAAACACATTAAGAATTCTCTTTACTGAGAAACAACTGAGACAACGCAGAGATCCCATTGGATGGTTAGTCACACTTTGCACCAATCTACACCTGATTTCCACCCAAACTGCTGCAGTACAGTACAAGAGCAAAAACGTCCTCAGGACAAAGTAAAAGAATAACAAACCACTTCCCGAAAAGAGGACGAGCGACGTAAACCAATTTAAGCCACCATTCTAAATTAAAAAGAATTGTTTAAGGGTATGAACTAAAAAGGGCAGCTACATTTACGTGAAGAAATGGAATTTGTAATAAATGAGCTTCGTGATCAGCAGGGAGAAGGTGAAAAAAAGATGAAAATTGCCAATAGAAGGGCAGGGGTTTTTATGTAAATGAATGCGAGAGCTGAAATTAACTCAACCCTCAGGGTGAGTGCGTTATCACTTCCCTGCGTCGATGGAACTCCAGGGAATGGCAGGTTAACATCATAAAACAGCCAGCCAGGTTTGAGCCTCGTCAGGCTATTTAATTTGAAGAATGTTTCTCCGAAGGGATGAATGGGCTGAGAGATTGAGTGTTGTGGTTGAATCCACCTGTAGTGACCTTCACCAACTGTTGGAGTGCTCATGTGTATGCGTGTTCACTTTGTGGACACTTTTTCACCTTTCTTTTTTACAGCAGTCGATGCCATCCTGCTTGCTATGATGTTCTGTGTGGTTGCTATTATGTACTGAGTCATTGTTCTAAAGAGTTTCAATTGGGGCCAGGGGTTGTTAGGATGTTGCTCTAGAATTGCTATGTTTTAGTGGGTGTTTATGTTATGGTGTGGACATTAATATGATGTTCTGGTGATTTTGTTTATGTTTTGGAGGTTGTTATGGTGCTTGTAAAATGTTATAATTGATTTCTGTGGTGTTTTGGGTTGTACTAAGAAGTTTCCAGGGTGTTCTGTGGAGTTTCAATGAGTTTTTAGGGTTTTGCTAGGGTGTTCTAGGAGGTTGCCAAAGCATTCTGAGGGTTGGTAGGGTATTGCTGGAATGTTTTATTGGATTGCTGTGATGTTTTGAGTGGTCTCTATGATGTTCAAGGGGTTTTCTATGATGTTCAGAGTGGTTGTTCTAAGAAGTCTCTGCAGTGTTTCAGTGGGTTTCTAGGTTGTGTTTGTTTTCTTGGTGGTTTCTAGGGTGTTGCTTGCGTGGTTGCTAATGTTTTTACAGTTTTAAAGCATATGAGCAACATTAATAGTAATGTAATTAGCATAAACCTCAATTTTATACTTTCTTAACCATGCATTTCAATGCCCCAAGAAATTGTCACCACAACATCCGAAATTTGCATCTTGTAATTTGTCCTAATTCAAACTATTTTGTATTTTTCCAGCAATGGCCACCTGGTTACCAGCTGTCCTACTGGTGCTACAAGTAACCACTGCATCTTCTGAAGAGCCCATACTGGAGTTTTCCACCGATACACCCATCAATAATGTGGCGCAGGACCTGCAGACTGGCCGTATTTACCTGGGTGCTGTCAATGCCATTTATCAGTTGAACTCTTCATTGTATCTTGAGGCCAGAGCTGAAACGGGGCCCAAGAAAGATGCGAGGGGTTGCACCCCTCCTGTGTCTACTTGTCAGGACCTGAAAGACACCAACAACACCAATAAACTCTTGCTGGTTCATTCGGATAACGGGTCGCTGATAGTCTGTGGGAGCTTATACAGAGGAATCTGCTCTCTACTCAACCTCACTAACGTCAAAGAGCAGATATACTACAGCGACAGCAAAGGGGAGCGGACCTATGCCGCCAGCACAGAAGAGCACGTTTCCGTGGTAGGAGTCATGGCCGTGCTTGAAATTGACAATAAACCATTCAGCGTCTTTTTAGTCGGGAAGGGCTACGGAAGCATGGATAGCTCCAAACTCATCAGCACCAGAATCGTGCAGAACTACCGTGAATGGGTGGTGTTTGAGAGCATCATCGAGGCGTCTACGGTCCAGGCGGTTCCCTTCGTGCCCAAGTATCTTCATGACTTCCGCTTCGCCTTCAAAAATGACAACTTTGTCTACTTTCTCTTTTCACGCACTCTCGGCAGAACAGACAACAAGAACTTTACTTTCGTTTCGCGCCTCTGCGAGAACGACAATCACTATTATTCGTACACGGAGCTTCAGCTTAGTTGTGGTGTGAAGAATCGTTACAATAAAGTCCTGGCCGCATATTTGACAGACCCCGGGAAAGAGCTGGCCCAGGCCATGTCTGATTCCGGAGATTATGGGAATGTCCGGGAATGGGATAAAGTCTTGTTTGTGGTGGCTAGCTCGGAGGAAGGGGCCACCGAATCAGCTCTGTGTATGTATCCCCTTAAAAACATCAACCAAAAACTCTTGGCCATCGTTACCGCATGCTACACGAACAATGGCAAGATTGACGACAGATTAGTTGTGGAGAGTCCCTATACGTCGAGTAAAGATGAGCCATGTGTCAAACATGATGTGAGTAGCAGCTTTTCATAATATTGATCAAAGAGGAAAATTTATTTCTTGCCATCTTAACAACTGACAGTGTTTAGCGTAGCTTTAATTTTTTCATTTTATTTGATATTTTTGATATTTTAATTGATTTCTACATTGATACCCGTTATTTACAAGGAAGTTGTCCCAGTGGTGTACCAAATCCTGCCAGATTATGCATCACCTCGTTAAAATTTCCTAATCCCAACCCCACCCCTAATTCGAAAACCCCTCCCCCACACCTACTGCTTAACCTACTGTACCAATACTAGGGGATACATAATCTAGCAGGCTGCAGAATTCTGCACGACATCGTCTACTAGGCTATTGCATGTGAGGATCATTTATAGCCTTTTCTCACAGCAGCTGAAATAAAGGTATCATTTTGATGGTGGATGGTAATCCAAAAAGGATTATTTGCTTATGAAATACAAGTGAATGATATTAAATTATATTCCAGTTTTAAATGTGCTTCTGATACCAGATTACGGTTTTGATTTTAAAGACAATCAGTTCGAAGGGAACATAATTAGTTTTTTGGGTTAAAAGAATTTATTAATGTGAAATTTGAATGGTATGACAATTAGAGATTAGACTGTACAGAAATTGAAATCTACACACTATACTCATAGTCAGACCTGTGCCAGAGTACAACCCACACAAAGAAGATAATTCCACACACAGCTGCAAATGCAGATTTTAAAACAGAGATGTTGACAAAGAGGCAAAACTTACGGACTGCAGCTTTATTTATATATATATATATATATATATATATATATATATATATATATATATATATATATATATATATATATATATATATATAAAATACTTTTTATATTAATTTAAGAGATGATTTGATCTATTGATCAAACACTTTGAACCCTTTGAAACTTAGTTATATTTATAAAAAATGAATAAATGTATATATTTTTTAAAACTTGAATGTAAACCAGCTCCACAATTGAGTGATTTCACTACTGCTAAAAATGTGTTTTGGAAAAACTACAGCAAAAAGGAAATAATTTTTATGTTCTTTACATACAGCATCCAAAGGGTAAAGATTTACAAAATGTGCTCTTTTATAACCCCTTTAACTTCTGTGATGCTGTGAAAGAAAATACTAGGAATAATTTTTTAGAGCTGGAGCAAGTTATTATATTTTGATGAAAGATTAACAAGACAAGGCCAGTAGCGTATAAATAGCACATTTTGATATCATGTTTATTTTAGTGTCTGTTTCCCTAAACTCTTTGTTGTCTTGCAGAAAGATATATTGAACCAGAACAAGTGCGGAGCAGATTTTCTCCCGTCTCCATTGGCCAGTCGACAGGAGTTTGCCTTGAAGGCCAATCCGGTCTTCATCAGGCAGAACCTGCTGACCGCAGTGGCTGTGGCTGTCGAGAATGATCATACCATTGCTTTTCTGGGACACAATGCCGGAGAGGTGATCAAGGTGAGATAAGGGTGCACAAACCCTTATTCTGAGGTGCTATAACCTATAGCTTTGAGGTGTTTCACCACTCTCTGGAAATAAAAGTAGGAATGTATTTAAAGTTATGTAAGAAAAACACCTCTGAATGTGAAATATAAAGAACTGGTTTATAAGGGATATCATTCGACCAACAATGAAAACCATGTGCACACCCTGAAGCCATTGCAACAAAATCATCAATTCCTGATAAACTGTCACTAAATATCACTAAGAAATTGAGATGGCACTGTATATAATAATTTTCATACATAAAACATTAAATGTGGACATTGCTTTCGGAGGTGAATTTTTTATAAGACAATGAATACTTTTAATTTAAGAATGAGCATAACAACATTTCAGATGTCGAGCAACAAGATTTGTCCACTGGTTAGTCAGGCATGTCGTCCCATAGCGTAAATACACTGAACAAAATGATAAACACAACACTTTTGTTTTGGCCCCGTTTTTCATGAGCTGAACTCAAAGATCTAAGACTTTTTCTATGTACACAAAAGGCCTGTTTTTCTTAAATATTGTCTAAATCTGTCTAAATCTGTGTTAGTGAGCACTTCTACTTTACAGAGATAATCCATCCACCTCACAGGTGGGTATCAAGATGCTGATTAGACAGCATGATTATTGCACAGGTGTGTCTTAGGCTGGACACAGTAAAAGGCCACACTAAAATGTGCAGTTTTATGACACAGCACAATGCCACAGATATCGCAAGTTTTGAGGGAGTGTGCAATAGGCATGCTGACTGCAGGAATGTCCACCACAGCTGTTGCCCGTGATTTGAATGTTTATTTCATAAGCCATCTCTAAAGGCGGTTCAGAGAATTTGGCAGTACATCTAACCGCCCTCACAACCGCAGGCCACTTGTAACCACACCAGCCCAGGACCTCCACATCCAGCATCTTCACCTCCAAGATCATCTGAGACCAGCTGCCCGGACAGCTGCTGCAACAATCGGTTTGCATAACCAAAGAATTTCTGCACAAACTGGATGGCAGATAGAGTATATGGCGGTTTGCTGATGTCAACATTGTGGATCGAGTGGCCCATGGTGGTGGTGGGGTAATGGTATGGGCAGGTGTATGTTACGGTAAATGGTGGTTACAATTACTGACTTGTCCCCCCCTACCCCACCCCCCCGGCCAGCTCATGAAAAATGGGGGCAAAAGTGTTGCATTATAATTTTGTTCAGTATACCTTTGTGAGGTATTTATTCAGCATCTCCCATTATTCGCATTAAAGGGGGGGTGAAATGCTCGTCTTCACTCAATATCCTGTTAATCTTGAGTACATATAGAGTAGTACTGCATCCTTCATAACTCCAAAAAGTCTTTAGTTTTAATTATATTTATAAGAGAAAGATAGTCTGTACCGATTTTTCCCGGAAAAACACGACCGGCTGGAGGCATGACGTGTGGGCGGGGCTAAAGAATCACGAGCGCCAGTAGGCTTTTGAGTCGAGAGCATGTGGAAGCTGTGACATTACCATGAAACCATCCAAAACAAACCATGGCTAACAGTCAGATTCAGCCATTTATTTATGATCTAGAATCAGATCCCGAGGCTGAAACTGAACGAGAGCAGCAGCAGCAACGACTCGCTCCGAGCGGGGCTTGAACCCGGGTCTCCGGCATGGGACGCGGACGCACTAACAAGGAGGCAGAGATATTTGAAGCAGTTTTACTCACCGCCTGCGGTTCCAACACACGATCGCGACCCTTTTTCGTTGGGATTGCATCATCCTTAAGAATAAACGATACGCAAATCCGTCGTCAATCTGGGCCTTGTTTGTAAAACAAGCATCTTCGAAATGCAGGGAACAAACAGAAACACTTGCACAACTCCGTTGATGCTCTGTAAAAATAAACTCCATCCACTGGTCCCTTAATGCTGTTTTTTTTTTTGGTAATCTGTGCAGGGTTGTCTTGCCCTGGCAACCAAAAACACACTTCTTTTGTGACTTTTCGCGACGCTCTCGCTCTGATCAGTGAATGTCTGTTGTGCTCTCAGTGCTCTGCTATACGGGAGCACGTGCTCTTCCGGCAGAAGTGCCTCAGGACCCATATAAGGAAATTCCGCTCCATCTAACGTCACACAGAGCCATACTCGAAAAAAACTTTCCGAAACTTGTGACAAACCGGAAGGAGTATTTTGGGAACAAAAATACTCCTTCAAACGTACAACTTAATTTTTGAAACTTTGTCCATGTTTAGCATGGGAATCCAACTCTTTAACAGTGTAAAAAACTCAGTATGCATCAAATAGCATTTCACCCCCCCCCCCCCCCCCCCTTAACCTTTTTTCACAAATTTTCAATTTCCATCACTTTTTTCTGATGTGATACTTCAAAATGCACATAATACAGGATGATACAATCATAGCTAATGAAATAGAATTTAACTTTTTAGATTAAAAAAAAATTAAACATCATAAAAGATGACCAAATGACTTATGCACTGTATTCTTCAGTCATGTAATTGTTTATGGGGAATTTTTATGAGGAAAAGCTCAACATTTAAGTATTTTCCTTTGTTCATGTTCGAAGCAGCAATGTGAATGAATCTTTTGAGTCAGTTGAATCTTTTCAGTGAATCATATAATGCACTATACAAAACTAAGCGATTCATTCATGAATTAAACTGATTCTGTTCTCGAGTTCAACTCTATGATTGCTAGTGATTACCTGGAAAAGAGCAACCAGCAAAGTCATACTGGTTTGAAACAACACGAAGAGACGTAAATGACACAATCCTCATTTTTGAGTGAACTAACCCTTTAACTAACTTTTCCTCAATGTAAAAATAACCAAAAATTGACAGCATGTAGGAGGACGCCGGAAAGAGGCCTTGTTAAGGAAATGTTGAAGAAATTTAAGACAACCAATTAGCGAACCGCTACAACCAGCTGGCTACCCGGTGTCACACACCTGATTTAGCATGCGCATCACAAAGCTGGAGTTTAGGCTTTGGCAGGTGAGGTGTAGCGAATGTCTGACAGAGGGATGAAAGAGAAAAAGATATTGCTGTCACAGAACCCAGACACAACTAAACACGTTAGACGATATAATAGAAATAATGAACCTCTCGCTCCACTTGAGTCCAATTCGTACATCCCTATAAAAAGGCTTTGTTAGAGCTGATTATCTGTACCATAGACTGATGAAATTGAGCGATAGATAGATAGATAAAAACAGTCTAGCAAACGGAGTCGGGTTTTATGGTCATTATGCGTCTTGTAGGCTATTATTTGGAGGTTGACGGGTTGTCAGGTGCGGCTCAGGTGCGTGGGACGCACTGAAGGGGTTTTGTGTGGTCCGTAAATATGACAGATGTGTCCTGTCCTGTGCTGGGCTGTTTAATTGTGGGTTTCTCTGTGTCTATTGTTCTCTCTTTACCCAGGTACATTTGTCAAGCCATCCAGAGGCGTATAACCCCGGTCCAGGCTACAAAACCAGCGGATACATAAATAAGAACCTTTTCTTTGACAAAGCCCAGGCACACTTGTACATCACCACTGAGAAAAAGGTACGAGGCTGGAGTCATTTATCATAGACGGTGTACTAGGTAGTGGCTCGTTGATTATCGCCGCCTCAGGAAACACATGATTGCGACTATTTCAGCGCATTGTGTTGTTACGCCTCCTGCTGGTGTTGAAATATATGTTATTATCAATAAAGTGTACCTCCTGAGCTTATGACCTTACGGTGGTGTAGTTCTAGTATTGAAATTATGTGCTGTTTGCGGTCTTCTCTGTAATTTTCTGCATTTAATTAGGCTCTAATCTTCATTTAGAACTGATTTACTTAAAAAAAAAAAACTACTTTACTTTTTATGGCTTTGACTATTTTCTCCTTGGGTATTTTTAAAATCTGTTGAATTGCGACTGGTTTTGTATTGCATCCTTTAGATGCATCCTAGCACCACTGAGTGCGACTTTACTTTAATAATGTCATTGTTTTGCGGTCGTGCAGATCACAAAGGTGCCCGTACAGGCCTGCCATCTGAAGTCAGACTGCCAGTCGTGTGTCGCTCAGAGAGATCCGTACTGTGGCTGGTGTGTCCTGGAGGGAAGGTACCCAGATTTTTCGACTTGAAATTGTGCTTATGTCTAAGTTTATTACGTTTAAATCCACTGAACTTGACAAATAAAATAGGAATAAAATAAGTAATAATAATGAAATCTATTATAAATAAAATAATAATAATAAAACTAAAATATGCATGCAAAATAATATATTATATATTTATTTTATATTTATATATTATATTTAAAAAATATATATGTTTATTTTTTATTACTGTGTATACTGTATGTAGATTTATTTTTACTTAAACAATTTAATTAATAATTTTTACTGTATTCCTTTATATTCTTTTAAATGTGAACTGATTGTATTTTTTCCGATTGTTATATATTTTATATATTTAAATAGCATTTTTTCCGATTTTTATATATTTACAAAATATATATATACAAATATATATAAATTTACTTTTTTAACAAAAAAATGCTTTGCTGTGTTCCTGTGGCTCAGTGGTAGAGCATTGGGTTAGCAGCACAAAAGGTTGTGGGTTCGATTCCCAGGGAACACACATACTGGTAAAAAAATAAATAATGTCTAGAATGCAGTGTAAGTCGCTTTGGATAAAAGCGCCTGCTAAATGCATAAATGTAATCTACAATGATTTTATTGTATTATTTACAGAATACAAAATTGCAATGTTATGACTCAGTTATTGTGTTTTCCCTGAACATAAGTGTTGTATTATAATATTGTTGCATTTAATTGCATGAGGAGTGTTATGTTCTAATGCGTTATTGATTGCGTAGATGCACCAGGAGATCGGAGTGCAGTCGCGCGGAGGAGAAGAACGGTTGGCTGTGGAGTCCGATCCAACAGTGTGTGAAAATCGTCTCTTTCCACCCGCCAAATCTCAGCTGCTTGAAGTCCCAGCAGGTACCAGGCTGAGTGTCGCGGACACAATTACCAGAGCCTTATTTTTAAACCAGACTGCTCAGCGCTGATTATGAGAAAAAAAGCTGAGCATGACTCCCACACAATGAGGCCATATTGGTGAACAGACGGTGAAAACACAATGGGCGCCGATGGCGTGTTTCGAATGCTGTTGTAAAGGTGCTGCTGTTGTGTTTTGAGCGTGTATTCTCTGATTACGGGACGTGTGTGTGAAGAGGGCGCTTCTAGCTGACTTATTGAGAGGAATGTTGTTATTTGTTCAAGAACACTCTTATGAAATCTTAACAATTATTCAGTCACCTCACTGTAATCTGTGTCAGTGTAATCTGTATGTGTAATAGTATCAAAGAGTTCAGATTGAAATGATGGATTGTTTTGCTCCTTTCTCTCATATCAGAGTTGAGAGTTTGTTCAATGTCCCTCAGGTTGAGATAAACGTCCGAGCGCTGCCGGTCCTCAGAGATTCAGACCGTATCCACTGCACCTTTGGCTCTTATCAGAGCGTCGCCAGGATGGTGGACGGCAGAATCAGTTGCCGCTTACCTGAACAGCATCTTATACCAGCGACACCTGCGCACCAGGGTACGTCACCACCCTGAATGAATGGTTTAGTACTCTAGCCCTAATGATTTTATCTATTCCTGAAAGCATCTCATTTTGTATTATTTTGTATTACATTTCAATCACATGTATTTACAATTTTCATTCAATTATTTATTATTTCATTTACTTGGCTACAGTTGTTAAATTGAAGTATGATGTGGCTTTTAAAGCAGTAATTTAAATAAATAAAAAATGTGATTGGTAATTCAAGATTTTATATATTATAATGTTATTACAATTAATACCATTAATAAAATTAATATATTTTTTTTTATATCTATCTTTTTATTCTTGTTTTTAATTTTTTCATTCATTTATCTTTCCAAACATTTATTAAAATTATTGTTATTATTATTACTAGAATTTTTATAATTCATATAATGTCGCAGTCCAGTTCTTGAAATGGTCCAGAATTATGTGGGATTTAAAAGAATAGTCTTAAAACTTAAATAAAATTATAATAAAGTTTTTTAATTTATATATATATATATATATATATATATATATATATATATATATATATATATATATATATATATATATATATTATTTTTATTTTTATTTTTAATTAAAAAACTTTATTATAATTTTATTTTATTTTATTATGAATTTTATATATATATATATATATATATATATATATATATATATATATATATATATATAGTAATAAACAATTTTATTTTTATTTTATTAATTATTATGTATTATTTATTTTATTATTGTCATTTATTTAAACAAATGTTAAAAATATGCAAGTACAATGTATTTTGATAATTTATATTTTTCCTTTTATTATTTTATTTTCATGCTATTTCAAACCTGTATTTTGTTCATATCATGAAATTTCACACTGGTTTTCAGCATTTCATAGTAACCATATCTGTCAAGCTACTAAAAGAAGACAGTCTGACTAATCTTCTCCTCCGTTTAGCTGTCTAATTTGTGAAGAATCACTATTTTGAGTTGTTTCTTTCCCCTAAATCAGTTGATTTGCTTAAAAAAAATCTGACGATTGCTTTAATTTCAGTCTGTCCTCATCCAGTAGTTCAAGTAATTCCTAAAACTACTTCAGGTCCACTTACAATGTTCATCAGGACTTCTTAAGGCTGTTTTGCTACTGTATCTTTAAGACTTTGAGGCTGATGACCTTTGCTATGATTGGTTAGCACCTTCTCCTGACCCTCTCTGTGCATTTGTTGCAGATTTCGTGGCGGTTCCGGTCCACATCTTTGTGAACGGTAGCGTGGAGGTGGCGTCCAGCGAGTACAAGTTCTACAACTGTGCAGCGACAGTCCGGAAAGCAGAAAATACGCCGTACGTTAGCCGTGTGGGCTCCTATTGTCAGCGAGTGTGTGTCTCCGCTTTATGCTGACACCACTGTGTGTATAATGAATACGAGCATCTGTAACGATGAGGTTTACTCATAAATTGTAATGCATCACTGAAGCTGGAATTGAATTTGCTTCTATAGAGACTTGCTTACGTTTTTTTTTCTCTCTCCAAGAGCAGGAAATTGCTTTCGTTTCTCATTCATTCATCACACATGAAAGTCGATCCCTCATCTCGTTTTTTTCCCCTTCTCCTTGTGTTTTTTAAGAGCTCTGGGACATTGCTGATGAATGAGTATTATTTGAAGTGCACCGGGACTATATGCTTTTACTCCAAACATTTACACACTGATGAACAATGTAACTAGAACTCTGATTTGAAACCTCTGCTTTAATCGCTCGGCGTGTTTCTCCGCAGATGCACTTCCTGTGTAAGCAGCGCTTGGGGATGCCAGTGGAACATTGTGGCTCATACCTGCACGGATCTGAGCGATGCAGAAACCGGCGCCAATATAATCAAACACAGACAGGTACTGAACACAGAACCAAATGAGCTCACACGCACCATTTTCTTCCTTTTTATCAGTATTACAGTCCATTACACGCCTCACTTATTAAACATACACTACTGGTCAGAAAAGGGTTTTTTGTAAGGAAATTAATACAGAAATTTTATAAGAATGCATTATATTGCTAAAAAAGTAAAACATTTATAATGATAAAATATATATATATATATATATTTGAATAAATTATAAATGTATGCATATAGCAGACACTTTACAGTGCATTCAGGCAAAAAAATTTTTTACTTAACATTTATTTACATTTATATTTATATATTTAAGAAAAATCTTCTATTCAGCAAAGAATCCTAAATTAAAAGAGATAATAGAAATATTAATTTTATAATAGAAATATTAATAATACAATAGAATAGAACAGAATAGAATAGAAATCAAAATGCAAATGCAGCCTTGGTGAGCATAAGAGAATTCTTTCAAAAACCTAAAAAAATGTAACCAAATAAAACCCCTTAAAACCAAACCAACTTTTTACTGATTTGTACGATAACAAAGCATCATAAAATGTATTCAATTCTAAAAAATAATGCTGAAAAGGTGTTCACAACCATTGTTCTTCATTCAGCATTTTTGAAAGGAAACAGAAAGAAATGCATCTGCTGGCCATCCTTGAGTTGTTTGAACTGCCAGCGTTGTCATAATGATGTCATCTGTAAAGGATAATTGTTTATGAATGCATTTGGTAACGTTTTAAGGAATGGTTCACCCAAAAATAAAAATGTGCTGAAAATGTACTCACCCTTAGGCCATTAATATCAGATTTGGAGAAATATGTAGCATTGCATCACTTGCATAGCAATGGGTCCTCTGCAGTAAATGGGTGCCGTCAGAATGAGTGTTATTATTTTATTATAAACTCGCAGTTTTTCACTTCACCAGTCATTAACTGATGGACTGGAGTGGAATTAATTACTTGTGGATTGTGGTGATGTTTTTATCAGCTGTTTTGACTCTCATAATGACGGCACCAGTGTTAATTTTGACACTAAATTTTAATTTAGTTTTAGTCTTAGTCTTTTGACTATAATTCTTTTTAGTTTTAGTCAAGTTTTAGTCATCTGATTTGTTTTAATTTTAGTCTTATTTTAGTCGACTAAAATTGCTTGGTATTTTAGTCGACTAAAATAAGACTAAAATCAATAACAGATTTACTAGACAATTTTTTACTGCTGGTATAGGAAACAAACTTAACCAAAATATATAAAACACAAATTCAACTTTATTTCAACACAACTGTGTCTTTATTTCGATTCAAAAGCTTTTATGCAGCAACAAACACTGTCATGATAATGTAAACAATAACTAGCTGCCAATTGACCATCAATAAAAGAAAAATAAAGTTAGGTCCTGGACCTTAAAGCTTACAGCTGAGCTGAACAATAAGTGCATACATTTAAAGTAAATATTTAATAAGTTGGGTGGATAAAAAAAGTAACAAGATTTTATAAGGTATTCATTTGTCTAGCAATATTGTATGTTTTAAATACTACAATATTGCTAGATTAGTATGTATAATGATAGGATGTGAACATTCATGTTTCACATGACTAATATAGAAATATTTGTGATATTGTCAACAAGTAGAACATTATAAAATATACTAAACATTAGTATTAATCAAATGTATGTATCATAATATTACGTATTAGCATCTAACTTGATAGGGGCTATTTTACAGTACTTTTCAGTTCGTAATATTTAATGCTACAACATCTACGCACTGCAGTCTTCCAATTTTGCTTAGCTCAATAAACAAAAGAACATCGTTGTGAAATTACATTTGAGAAAATGTCCGGGTGGCTCGTCTGTAAATGTCTTTTCAAATTGGTTGTGTTCTTGCCACGAATGAGCTCTCCGCGTGCTTTACACTGTTTTGTTTTGTTTTGTTCGTCGTCAAACGTGAAGTGAGCTGTGGACATTTTGTCGCTCTTTTAGACATCACTTCTTCGAATGCCGTCTTCCCGGGAGCTCATTTAAAAACTGAAAACCTTTGCTTCACGTCTCAATAAGTCAGGCTCTGATTGGTTCTCTTCTCTCATGCAGTCTGTTCTGTTTTGCCGGTTCTTTTGTTCATTCCTCGCATCTCTCCCGTCTGCTGATTTGATTTTCGTCACAGTCTATTTTCGTCTCGTCCTTTATTCGTTGACGATAATGTCAATCAATTTAGTCATAGTTTTAGTCTCCATCAGTGCCTTCTTTTTTAGTTTTCGTTTCGTTTTCGTCCGCAAAAATATATTTGTGACGAAAATAATGACGAAAATATTTAGTCAACGAAATTAACACTGGACGGCACCCATTCACTGCAGAGGATCCATTGCTGAGCAAGTGATGTAATGCCACGTTTCTCCAAATCTGATGAAAAAACAAACCCATCTATATATTAGATGACCTAAATTTCTCCAAATCTGTTCTGATGAAGTAACGAACTAATTTACATCTTGGATGCAATTATTATTATTATTTTTTTGCTGTACTATTCCTTTAAGACCAGGAATGTGCATTAGACAAATAAAAACATCTTCTAAGCATTGCAGTATTGCAGATTAGGATCCGTGCTAAAAACAACATGTATGAAGAAGCACACATCGAGTAAATGTCTCAGTGATGTATGTCTGCTATCAGCACCATTGATTTAGGCCACTTTGATTCGTTTCATGTGATTGTCGTCTTCAAACACCATACCCAACTGGTCTAGATGTTTTATTTATTTATTTATTTATTTATTTTCTCAAAACCATTTCTTGAAGCATACAGCTGAATCATTATCGATATCCAGTGCCAGTGATTTCAGAAATGGCCTCCACACTCTTTGATATTTGCTGCTTCCTGGAACAGCCACACATGGCTGATGAAATGGACACAAACTAAATGACTTTACTCTGAAAGTTTTAATGCAAAACACATTAGCTGAATCAGCAAAATAAAAACGAAATGGAGGGGGAAAAATGGATTATATGCAATTATGCAATTAGACACAGTCGCCAATGTCAGTGAGTATATAATAGATTTCAGCTGTAAATAAACTGTTTTATTCATGCACGTCATCATAGTTAATGAGTTTTTCAGTTTCAATGGATGTTCATTAATTTTTGTCAGATGTAAATTAAAAATTGCTCAGAAAATTGCTGTGGATTAGTGTGGACTTCAGCAGATTCAGCTTTCCTGAGTTCTCAGTCTCCTCTGTGTTCTAGAACAAGAGCTGTCCACGGTTCGAGAATCCAGATCCCGTCCTTATCCCGGTCGGATACAAAACCCGCATCAGTTTTGAGGGCATCAATCTGGACCCGTACAAGGTGACTTCTGTTTCTGCTCATCCTTCATTTTCAAGGTCACAAGATCATTCAAAGTCATTAAATCAATATATTTGTCTCGTTTCCCGACACGATTGTGTAGTATATTAATTAGGGCTGTTTAAGTTCATTTAAATGTGTTTGAATAAACCTCATGTGTTTATTAAGTAACCTAATAAATCACTAATAATATATCTAATATATATTAAAATATTGTACGTAATATAATATAATATGTATATTTTAATATATAATATAATATTTAAATTACAGTCATTATTAATTACATTACAGTTACAAAATATAAATAAAATAAAAATATGAATGAATACTAAAAGCATATATTAATGTTTATATTAATAACCTTACGCCTTTTTAAAATGATACAAATACATTTTATTTATATAATCAAAAAAAAATTTAATGTAAAATTGACAACCCTAATATTAAGATATTCAGAGGTTATATCCATTGCCAAATTATTTTTATTTTATTATTATTTTTATAATATTTTTTTTATTTGTTGCTATTATTATTATTATTATCATTATTTATTAGAATTGTATTATATGAATCTAATTATTTAAATATATATATATATTGGAAAAAATAAAAAAAGTTCAGCATTTATGAAATTATTTATATATTTGAAATTGAAACATCTCCAGCACTTGACCAACTAATACTAGCACTTTTTAAAAAAAAAAAAAAACCTGGCTACGTGTTCTGTGCTAGACTAACTGAGACTTGTCATGGCACTTGTATACTGTTGTTGTTCTCTTGTTGGTCTGATTGCTTATATTGTTCTCATTTGTAAATTGCTTTGGATTAAAGCGTCTGCTAAATGATTAAATGTAAATGTGAATATTCTACACATGTATGTGTGTGTGTATAGTGGAACAGTATTAAGAACCGCTGCTGTAGAACGTTGACTATGAAACTTGTGAATCCATTAGAATCATTACAAGACAGAATCATGATTCATATATGAACAGATTTTTACGTGCACCTAGTTTTCTCATCCTCTTCTCTAAAGCAGCACAGTATGGCCCCGCCCCCTTTGTTGCATGTTCCCAGGGGCGGGGTTTATCTGGGTTTGTGACATCACCAACCCGGGAAATAACTCGTTGTACTCCCTACGAGCCGTTTTTGTTGCCATTACACTGCCAGAATTTTTAATTTCCGTCTGCATTGAACTTTCAGCGCCGCAACTTTGCAGATCTTTATACTCAAACAGCAACATTACACACTAACATACAAAAAAAAAATTAATACAAGTCGCAATCAACCACCCCTTTAAAAGTTGTTTCGAAGGGAAAATACTAAATGAGAAAAAGATTTTTGTCCGTGCACTTAAAATGCATTTCGTGATCGGTTATAAATCGTAATTCAGTTTCCTCTAAACAGATCTGTCTGATTTTTGCTTGTACTTTATTTCCAAATTTGTTTCTCCATAATTTCCTATCCTCTTACCTGTGCATAAATGCATTATTTTTCATTTCGAATCGTGACACTTCAGGGCCGTGATTTCACCATCGGAACAGAGCTGATGAAGTTTGAGGAAGATGTCAAGACAGAGCCGGTTCCCTTCTACTCTTTCAGCGGTTATGTGGTTAGTTTCTCTCTCTCACACACACACACACACACACACACACACACACACTGATCTGTTTCTCTCTCTATCCACATTTTGATTGTTTTTCCTCTCCTGTAAATCTTTTTATATAAAAAGCTCTTGCTAAATGATACACAACCAATTACCACCGTAAAGAGACAGCTACCTCACTTCAGCTGCTCTTCTGGGAGTTTGAGATTATAGCTCCCCCTGTTGGAAAGTCTCCAACCTGTACTTCATCTCTAGTGTTTAATGTGGAGAGAGCTGCACATACTGTTCAGCTGCTTTTTGACGTCCTGCCAAACTGCCCGTGGATACGGAGAGGATTTATTTTTTTACCTGAGATGAGCTTGTGTCCAAACGAGACGCTTCTGAAAGCGCGTCTGACTCGCTCTCTGATCTGTCTCTTCTAGTTTTCCTTTGACAAAGCTCACGAGACCAGCGTGCTGTTCCACGTAAGAGACAAAAAGACGGGAAAGAAGATCGACAGCAGTCTTAACGGTAATCACTCTCGCTTGCTTTTAATCATTTACTCAGCCATTAAACCTTTCTTCTGTGGAACATGAAAGGAGATATTTTGAAGAATGTGCCGGTTGCTCAGGAAACTACCATAAACGTTTCCTGAAATGGGATACACTATATTCCAAGTCATCTGAAGTCATTCAGTCGTTTTGAGTGATGAACTGATCAAAATGTGAGATGTTTTTACTTTCGAATCTTCCCCTTTAAGGAAATGATTTGACTCTCATGAGCACTCAATGATCTGTCGGTGAGCTATCAGTTATCAGCTATCTCATCAGTTTGGATATGATCATTTAGATTGGTTTCGTGAATCAAAAGAATGATTCATTCGTAGCTTAAATTCAGTTGTTTCACACTCAAAACCACTGAATGAGTTTAGAAGTCTTCACTATATACAGTAGCACACGAGTCACATGAACCATTTTAATGGTCCTTTTGTGTCTTTTTTTTTTAAGCTTGTAATCGACATTCCTTATCAATTATTACATACGTTTCTATTTTATTTGTTATATACATAAATTAATATGCAAAAAAGTCTTTAAAATGAAAAGAAATTCCTTCTGGTTTGGACCGAAACATGAGTAAACACGGACAGAAATTCAGACTGTAAAATCAGATCAAAGATTTGACTCGAAAGAATGATTCATTCACAAATTGAGTTTAAAAACATAAGCAACTCAAATTCAGTTGTTTGTCACTCAAGAAGACGTGACCACAGTGCATGAGTTTAATTATTTATTTATATTATGTACCTTTTTGCGTAGTTGTACACAAGTAAATGATGACAGAAAATTTTAACTGGTTTTGTGAATTAGATCAACTGATTCATTAAAAATGATTCATTTACCTGTTGTGCTTCACTACTTCTCATATTACAAGTTAAGTTTTTCACCCAAAGCCAATAATTTATTTATATTATATTATGTAAAATGCTCTGTATTTAGCCTTATTATTTATGTAAAACATTAAATGCATTATTTATTTTATTTATATTATTCATCATTCCATTATTTACTTATTGTATTATTTATGCGAACTGTTCCTACAGGTTTAGATATAACACAGAATTTTTTATTTTGGGGGTAAATTATACCTTATTAAACGGATTGTTACTGTCCTTAATTCTGATTGGCTGAGCCACGTTCAAAGCTTTTGTAAATTACTCTACAAACATACACCTTTTTCATTTTTCTCGGCAACCACAACTGATCCTGAAGAGCTACTTTGTTTGGTGGAAGGATACTGTTTTTATTAATATCATTACACTTTATTTTCTCCGTTTTATTTTGTGAACCTTACCATGTGTATGGAATAACCGGTTTATAAAAGCAATAATCCCTGTGAAGCCGTGGTTTACAGTGAATTTATAACAGCTAAGGGGGTTTTAGGCACTCCGCTTGGCATTATAAATTCACTGTAAACCACAGCTTCACGGGGTTATTGCTTTATTTTAAACTTTGTTATTTATTTTTTTATTGAAGTCCTAAGTTCATCTGGTGGTCTGCCTCTGGGTCTGTGTTTCAGTCACTCTGTACAACTGCTCTCTGGGACGTGAAGACTGCAGCCTGTGTAAGAGCGCCGACCCTAAATACCAGTGTGTGTGGTGCACGCAGACCAGCTCGTGTGTGTATGAGCTGCTCTGTGCCTCGAGAGAGCCGGACGAGTGTCCCGACCCCCAGATCACTGACGTGAGTCTCCGCTGATGGCATTTCACAAGCCAATAACCATAAAACTCTCAGATTTATGAAACATTTTCTGAAATGATGCTGTGATTTCGACAATCCTCAATACTCCGAACACAGCCCAGAAAGGTCAAGCAATAATTTATAACTTTCCTCATTCTCTTTTCCAGTTTTCGCAAGTAAAAATCAATAGAAACCTTAATTCATGTTCTAGACACGTGGCTGAATTACTGCTGGGAATACGTTCACTCATTTAGAAAAGTTTGTCTTTTACTGTTGTTTTAGTGAGATTGGTCATCTCTGGTGGTTTTATAATGTGTTTCAGATCACGCCGAGATACGGGCCGCTGAGAGGAGGAATAGCTGTCACTATTAAGGGCTCGAACCTGGGCATCCAGAAGGATGATATTAAGAACATCACAGTGGCTGGAGTGCCGTGCAAACACCTGCAGGAACAATACTCCGTCTCCACCAGGTAACATCCGCAGAAGAGTCGCTCTCCCTGAATAGAGCGCAAAAAAAGTCTGTGACTAAATGAATGGATATCATTTTTTCAACATGTGCTATTGAGATGTCTTTTTATTTTCTCTGTTTACAGAAATTACATTCTTAAACCGTGATTTGTCATAATTGTCAACAAACCTAAAAATTAAAAAGACCATCATATATAAAAATTATATTTATAGATTAGCTGCTTTGGAGAAGAGGATATATATATATATACCTCAAAATAAAAAAAATATCAAATGATTAAATCGCGATTAATCGCATTCCAAAAAAAACTTTTTGTTTACATAATATAGGTGTGTTTACTGTGTATATTTATTATGTGTATACATAAATACACACACATACATGTATATATTTATTAATTTTTACATGTATATATTAAATATATTTTTATATGATATAAATTATATGAATATATGTAAATATTTTCTAAATATAGGCTGTATGTGAGTGTATTTATATATATATATAACTGAATATACACTACACACACACATTTATAGTGTTATACATTTATAAAAAAAATTTTTTATATGTATATAATTTAATTGTTTATATTTTTTGTAATAAAAGTTCCTTTAAAAAATCCTAGAAAAAACTCCGGTAACAGGGTTGAATTATTGAGCTTGATGAATGCCATCCTTGTTAAAATATTTACAAAAATGGATTGAAATTTTAAATTGTAATAATATAATAATAATATAATATATTATTTAAATACATTTGTAAATATAGTCATTTATAATTTTATTCATTTAAAGGCAATTAATTAATTTTAATGTTTTATTTCTGTTATACACACATATGAAAATATATTAATAATTTGCTTTATGAATGTATAAATGTATTAATTTACCAATTTTTACTTACAAAAATGTAATTAATGACTTAATAATTTTCTAAATAATAAATATGTAATAAAATAGTAATTAAACCACATATTACTACATTTATATATACTTATTATATATACATAAAAAAAGCTTGATGAATGTGGTCCACGTTAAAATATTTATAAAAATGGACTGATATTCAAAATTATTAGGAATTTAATATAAGATATTACGAGGTTGTATACTTTTCATTATCAGATAAAGTATGTCTGACTTCTGAGGTGGGACAGGCCAAAATCATGCAGGGAGGGAGGGAGACAATTGATTTGTGTAAAACTAGTTTTATGTCATGTAATAGTTGAAAAGTCATATACCGTATCTAATAAAAAAACAATAGGATATCTTGATAATTCCAACTTTACTCCAGTATGGCTTCATGTTAGCATTTTCACATTTATACAGGAATAATTAAACAGGTTTGGTTACTGCAATTCATCCCAACACTTTTCATGAACTCTCACAAAGTGTGTTCGGTGTTGAACGAGCGCTTTCATAAAATCAAATCCCTGCAGATCTCTGTGCTACCAAATGGCCTGATTTCCAGCGAACGTCCTGTTTGAGAAATCTGGTTCATTCAAAGCTTAATTAAAAAATAATTACCCAGAATTCAAGCATGTCAAAATGCCCCCAAGAAGGATCCAAATAACGTGTTTGGGAAGCTGCTGGAGGTGTCGTATTGTGCTTGAAATATTAAGCGTGCACGAGTTTGTCTTTGTGTTTCCTCTTGTAGAACAATGTTGGATTTGTAGACGTTTGAAATGCGGGGCATGTTGTGTGGATTTGGGGCTTTTCTCACAGCAGTGTCAGGCTTGTCTGAGTCAGTGATTCTACATCAGGGTTCATCAGCTCTGTTGTGAGCGTTTGTGTTTGAAAAGGATCTTTCACAGGAGAGTTTGGCTTCAGAATGGTTAATAAGCTGTCAGAAGAGTGTGTTTGGGGAGGATGGAGCCAGGTTTCGGGGGAACAGAGGACCGGTTTTCTGAGTTGGTCCCTTTTGGACGTAATGGATCTGTAATCTGTGGGACCGGTGTTAATTAACAGCATCTGTTCAGAATCAGCACTGATGTTTCAGGTTGGAAAAGTTGGTCCAGCGCTAACGAATCTGGTCTTTTGCCCATTTTGACCTCGTTCAGAATACATTAGGGTTAAAGGAATGTTCCAGGTTGAATATAGCTGAAGCTTTATGAAAAGCATCTTTGATTTGGTGTGTGCAGAAAATTATTCCACCTCGCCCTTCAGTCGGTAGAAACTATAAGATAGTAATGCAAAGAACATATCATTTTTTTTTTCTAAAAAGGATTAATTAACTACATTTACATTATCTACTCACACACACACACACATACAAATATATATATATATATATATATATATATATATATATATATATAATATGTAAAAATATTTATGTATATGCATTTAATTATATGTAGATAATATACATGAAATAATAATACACAATATTTTCTAATAAATTTGTAAATGTATTAATTTACTATTTTATTTATATTACATATAATATAATAATTAAGTTATTAAATGTAATCATTTACTATTTTATTATATACTGTATGTATATCTAATACAAAATTGTGTATATATGCATTTATTTATATGTAAATATAATTTAATACATGTATTTAAAATGTTATTAATATTATTTATGTAATTATTTTTAATATTTAATATATATAATTCATATATTAAAATTGCATGTAAAAATATAAACAATATAATGTCGTTAAATTAATTATTTGTTTAGTGAATGTCTAAATGTAGTAATTTACATTTAATATACAGTTTAATATAAAAGTATTTATATTATTTATATAAAAACATTTAATTACTGTATATGTATTTGTATGTATTTACGTATTACATTTATTATTTGTTTTTTTTCATTTGTTTACCTAAAAAAAAATGTTAAAACAAAAAAGCTTAAAATTCTACAAAAGGAAAGTGTAATTTCAGTTTGTAAAAAGTGATTTTCTTGCTTATGAACTATGTAACGCAATATATACAGTATACACTTCTTTTTATTAAAGTAGTAGTTGTATATTTTTCTGGCAGTGTGGTGTGTGAAATCGGTCCGGCCAAAATCGACAAAGCCGGAGAGGTGGAAATCATTGTGGGCAGAGGAAAGAAAGGCATATCCACACATCTGGTCCGCTTCACCTACAGGGTAAGTCACGATTCTACATTACCCAGCATGCACTGCTCACGCAGTAATTGAGTGAAACTCTGCTGCTGTGTGAGTCCACAGGAGCATCTCTCTGCGTGCGTCATGTAATGCTGGGCTGTTTTGTGTGTGGCCGCTGGTCTTATGCTCCTGCAGGCCTCATAATTATCACCGCTGACGGCTTTAGAAGGGTTTATTGCATCAGTTTTCAGGGAGACAGGCTGTCACAGTCGCTCCCGCGGGGAAACGTTGAGGGTGTGTGTTTGTTCGGCACACTCTCGGACAGCACACAGATGCATTTCCTTGGATTATGTAATCATTACAATAGGATGGTAATGCATGGGACGGCTGTCATTGCTGGGTATTTGCAGTTTATGTGCACATTATTACTTCAATATTGCAGTAGATATGATTTATTTGAATGAATAATTAGTTATATCATGTGAAATGGTGTGTGTGATATTATTTCACTAATGTAATATGAGATCTTCGTCTCTGTAGGACCCTGTAGCACAGAGCGTGTCTCCTGAACGAGGTCCTAAAGCAGGAGGAACCATCCTCACTATCGCTGGGGTGGACCTGGACACCGCTTCAAAACAAGACCTTCAAGTCATGGTGGGCGATGTGCCCTGCCGAGTGTGAGTGCATCATGGGAAATGCCGTTTCTGTCATTTTCATTAGATTTGCCCTCTTTGGTTCACTTGTGCTCTTCCTCTCTGTCAGTGAGAGCTTTGGAAAGCGGATGACCTGTAAACTGTCGGAGTATCTGGGCGATACGGTTCCGTCGCCTCACCTCACCGTCAGAGTCCAATACGGCAAACACACCACAACCAGCATCAGCACGGCCTTTCAGTTCTCCAGCAACCCCTCTGTGTCCGACCATCAGCCCAGGAGCAGCTTCATCTGGTCAGTTCTGCTCGGTTCCTCACCCACACAACCAGTACATCATTACGCTTTCATCATTTGTACCCCCATCAATACTGCTTTTTGCTAGACATTATTTAAATAAATATTATTACAATTATTATTATTATTATTATTATTATTATTATTATATAATAATTATTATTATTTTGAGATATTTTAATTAATGTAATATGATAATATATATAGTGTTGTATGTGTATAAAAATGATAAAATATAAATAAGCATAAATATGCTAAATATTTTTATTAATTAGTTGTAGAATTTTTGTAATTTTTGTATACTTTAAATATATAGTTCATATCTGATTATATTGTATCATATATATATATATATATATATATATATATATATATATATATATATATATATATATATATATATATATATATATATATATATACACACACAATTCACACACTCAATTTTATATATATATATATATATATATATATATATATATATAATCTATTATTATATAAAAATCTATTATTATTGTATATTATATTATATAAATTTACTACATATATAATAAATTATTAATTTATTTTTCTCTATTGCTAAATGTAACATTTACTGTTTTATCATATATGTATATCTAATAAAATAATTGTGTATATATGCATTTATTTATATGTAAATAATATAATTGAAATACATTTGTATATATATTAATTTACTATTTTATTTATATGATTTACACATGTATATGTATACATATTTTTCTGAATTGCTAAATGTTATAATTTACTATTTTACTATGTATGTTTATCTAAAATAAATGAACTGTATATATGCACTTATATGTAAATAATTTATGTAAATAAATTTAATCTATTTACTTTGTTTTATTTATATAGCACGTAATTATTTACATTTATTAATTGAATGTGTGTATATGTATTTATACTGCATGTATTTTTATATTATAAAAAATTATTATTTTTTTACATAAAAGATATCTAAACAAAAATGTTTCTAATTCTACAAAAGGCAGGTGTGATTTCAGTTTGTAAAAAGTGATTTTTTGGGTTATGAACTATGTAAAACAATATATACAGTAGTTTTGTGGTCCTCAAAAGCATGTCATACTTGTACGATATATTTTCCAGAGATATAGTATAGTTAAAATAGTTTTGTATATTTATTTTATAATTTTTTATTATTATAAAATATAAAATGTACATTGTAGTATAATATATATAGAGAGATATACACGCCTTAACATTATGTTAAGAAGATTATTTTATATTATAATAATTTTATTTTATATAATATACATTTTATTGTACACTGCCCTTCAGCAGTGTAACAACAAGTAAAATATAAAAATATATTACTGTGTATTTCAGTGGTGGCCGAGCAATCCTGGTGCTGGGTTCTGGGTTTGACCTGGTCCAGAAGGCTTCTATCAGGGTGGTGGCGTCGGCTGGAGAATGGTCCACACAGACCGTCCCAGAAGAGGTGAGAAGGAGAAACACCAACAGCGGCTCTCGAGGGAAACATCACTTGCTGTTTGGTTTTCATTTGATCAGTTCCTCTCACTTGCACGAATCGCTCAGCTTCTGATTGAAACGATGAGAGCTGCTCCGATCTGAGGCGCTCAAGTTACGAGACGGAGATTAAACAAGCATTTATCTAACGAAAGACTTGATGAACGCTTCATTTCATCTCTCTTATCTGAGGAGAAGCTTTTGTACTCCATCCCTTCCTCAGTGCTTCCATCGCTCTTGCTCCATCTGTCTATCTATCAGATTTTCCGCCCCCACTTTTAGGGACTTTTGCTGCTCCCTCTCAGAATATCAATAGATTTCCCAGCTGCAGTGAAATCTGTTCCTCTGTTTTGCTGAGGACTTTCAGTCCATGTCATGGTTGGACATTAACGGGGGCTTCTGGGTAAAAAAATGCCAACAAAATGAACAAAAATGCCAAATAAATTTGAGATAAAGGGACAAAAATGGCCCTTGTACAGTTTAAATAAATATATTACTGCTGATGCAATTAAATTCAAATGTGAAAAATTATTGAAAAGTGTCACTTTGTGTAATTAGGAGCCCAGCCTCAAGTGATCTATCTGTTATATCTTTGTTATATCTGTATCTTCTTCTTCTTCCGCTCTTCAAGTCTATGGCAGCCCATTGAACTGCTTGCGAGAAAGTTATGAAATTTGCCGCACAGATTGAGAACAGTCTCATCATTCAGCATACCAAATTTGGAGGCTCTAACTCAAACCCTCTAGCGCCACCATTGGGCCAAATCTGCAATCATATTTCTGCTAATAACTTTTGAAATATAAGGTATAGAAGCAAAGTTCTTTTTTCATCTGATTTCCTGTCAAAGACAAATACATACTAACATTAAGACATTAAGAAAAATGTAAAATTTTTGTTTATGATTTCTGAACAGTTAGGGCAAAAATCATAAGGTGAGATGCATCAACCGATCAGCCGATAAACGGTTATCCCTTGTCAGCCAATTTGAGCGTAGGCAATTTTGAATTTTGTAATAAAATACTGAATATTACGAATGCTTTAGTGTATTGTTTTGAATCTCATAGAACCGCTTGTGGGAAAGCTATGAAATTTGGTACAAAGATAGAAAACCATCTCATCATTAACCACAATGAAGTTTGAGTCTCTAACTCAAACTCTGTAGCGCCACCAACAGGCCAAAGTTGCACTCATGTTTCTGCTAATAACTAGATTGCTCTAAAAGCAATTCCTTAATGGTTTTATCTGTTCAACGAAATTGGTTAAGTTCGTCTTTAGAGCATTCTAAAAGTTACTTTCGTAAAGTGCATTAATCTATGACAAAGTTGTGCAAAAATGGACATGAGACTACATCATAAACAATAAAGTGTAGATATGATGCATAGAGATTCGTTTTGAAGTTTTTGCATAACTTGCATGACTCAGACTAGACTAGCATCATGGACCATGTTTGTCTGTGTAGGCAGAATATGACGTGCTGTCTCAATTTACAGAAGTGATGTTAACACAGTCTCTTATTTTGTCAGTTTGTAGAGAATTGCACATTCAAAAACGACACCTTGATCACGTTTGTGTCACCTGCGGTCAACGAGTCTCAGTTCTATAGGACGTACGTGCAGCTGGATAACCTCCAGACCGAGCTGACACCGTTTGAGTATCACCCCAACCCCACGTTTGATCCCCTCAGCAAGACCGTAATCACTGAGAACAGCATGATCATTGTGAATGTGAGTATCTGCTCGTGATCTCATTCAGACAGCGGTTTTTCACGCGAGTAAACCTGATTTTGTTGTGTCTCAGGGTCGTGGTTTTTCTAAAGCGATGACGGCGAATGAAGCGCAGGCGTTTGTGGGAGACATAGAGTGTAACGTAAACACGTTACAGGATGAAAAATTATTCCTGGACCCGCCGTCGAAAGTCCCCAGTGCTCGATCCAAGAGACAGAGGAGAGACACCGGCTCTGACCCGCTCGACCTGGTGGTGAGACAACATCCATCCATCCATCCATCCATCCATCCATCCATCCATCCATCCATCCTTCCATCCATCCATCCATCCATCCTTCCATCCATCCATCCATCCTTCCATCCATCCATCCATCCATCCATCCATCCATCCATCCATCCTTCCATCCATCCATTCTTCCATCCATCCATCCATCCTTCCATCCATCCATCCATCCATCCATCTATCCTTCCATCCATCCATCCATCCATCCTTCCATCCATCCATCCCTCCATCCATCCATCCATCCATCCATCCATCCCTCCATCCATCCTTCCATCCATCCTTCCATCCATCCATCCATCCATCCATCCTTCCATCCATCCATTCTTCCATCCATCCATCCTTCCATCCATCCATCCCTCCATCCATCCATCCATCCATCCATCCATCCATCCATCCATCCATCCTTCCATCCATCCATCCCTCCATCCATCCATCCTTCCATCCTTCCATCCATCCATCCTTCCATCCATCCATGTGTGTATGTGTGTGTGTATATATATATATATATAAAATGTAACCATTTTTGACAAAAACCTTTATTCGCACCTATTTATCGATGCATCTATCCACCCATTTATTTGTTTCTTGATGTTCTTCATTTTTAGCTAAAATAAAATAAAAAATAAATATGCATATAGTAAAAATATTGTATAATATAGTAAAAATATAGACTTATAATATATAATTCATTTTTTTTATTCTTTAAAAATGTGTGTTTTATTTATGTATCTATTAATACATTTAGCTGTCCACCCACTTATTTTTTTAATTTTATTTACATTTGTATATTTCATTAAAAAAATCAAATTTTGAGTAATTTATATATTCAACAGTTCATCACGTCTATCCATTTATTATAGCTATCTATCCACCTTTTTATTAGTTTGTTTCCTCATCCACGTATTCAGATATTCATCTCTCCATCCACCCGTTGGCTTATCCATCCATTTCTTTTCATTCTTCCACCCATCAACTTTCCTGTATATATCTGTATATATATCTCTCGACCAGTTTATTAATCCATCCATCCATCCATCCATCCGTCCAGTCCTAACACAGACTGTTTCTCCTTCCCTCAGATTAAGTTTGGGAAGGGCGAGTGGTTGGTCGGCTCAGTCCGGTACGAGAGGAAGTACAGTCTCCCGCTGCCCATCATCATCCCGGCGGTGCTCGTTCCCATGCTGCTGATCATCGTCATCTCCGTCCTCTGCTACAGGTTACAGAGAAGAACTGCACTTCCCACAATGCCCTTGAGCTGTTGGTCTGAGTGAACGTTTCATGTAATGAATTCATCTGCTCGTGTGTGTGTAGGAGGAAGAGCCAGCAGGCCGAGCGCGAGTACGAGAAAGTGAAGCATCAGCTGGAGAATCTGGAGGAGAGTGTTCGTGACCGCTGCAAAAAAGAGTTCACAGGTCACATGTGCACGCATAATACCTTTACCATCGCAACAGATGATTGAAGCGAGGAAAAAGCTTTTCTTTGTGTCTGCGATGGAAAAGTGACGACTGGCTTATGCTACTCAATTATTTGTTAACTCAACTAATCGGACTAGAATATGTCAGTCTCAGTGTGTAAAATCTTTTAATGTTTTTTTTTGTTTTGTTTTTTCGACTAAAGCATGCTATCAGCTTCTCTTTATTAAGTTCTTTATCAATTGTTTGCCACCAATTTATTTGTTCTTTTGTATTTGTTGTATCTTTCATCCACTTGTTTGTTTATTTGTGAGTCATTTATCTGTCCATTCACGTTTATGTATTTATTTCTTTGTTTTTCAATTAATCCATTCTTTAATTATCCTTTCAGGTATTTATTTATCCCTTGTTTTTCTCTCTATTCACATATTTATCAATTAATGTATTATCTACTGTATCTTTCTCCTTATTTTTTGATTTATCAGTCATTTATCTGTCCTTTCGCGTTTATGTATTTATTTATTTAAAAATTTGTACATTGTTTATCTTTTATTAATTTATAATTTATAATTTATTATTATTTATTCATTAATTCAGCAACCTATTATTTATTTGTTAGTTTGTTTGGTTTTATTTATTTATCAGTAAATCTACATTAATATGTCTATGTATCTTTCCACCTATTTTCCACCTGTTTTTTTTCCGTTTATTATTTATTTTTTCATGTGTCATCTATCTGTCCATTTATTTATTTATTTATCCACCCGTTTATTTATCAATTCATCTAATGTTTTTCTATCTTTCCAAATATTTTTTTTTATTGACAGTTGCAATAAAAGTGATACATATATAATTAAATAAATGTGAATGGACAGATAATCATTTATTTATTCATATACTTGTTACTTTTTATCTTTAATTAATCCATTGTTTACCAATTATTTATTAATTTATTAATCTACCTGTTTAAATGTCTTTATGTATTTTTCCAGCTATTTTTTATTGATCTATTTCTTCATTTGCTATCTATCTGTCCATATATTCATTCATTCATTCATCCATCCATCTACATAATTATTTATCAATTAATCTATTGTTTTCCTAACTTTCCAGATATTTTTTTAATTGACAGTCACTTATCTGTCCATTCACGTATATTTATTTGTGTATTTATTACTAATTATTTTTTATTTAATCTATTATTTATCTACCCTTTCACCCTTTTATGTATATATTTATTTATTTATCCATTGATCAATGGTATTTGCATTGTTGCCTCACACCCAGAAGTCTGGTTTTGACACATACTAATGAAATTTGGATATGTAAATCTCAGAACTGTCTGGATGAGTTTACGTGGATCTGAAGCAAACACGTCATTGACATTGAACGTGTCATTTCCTGCAGATCTGATGATTGAAATGGAGGACCACGGCAATGACATCAGCGAGGGCCGCATCCCCTTCCTGGACTACAAGACCTACACCGACCGCGTCTTCTTCCTGCCCTCGAAGGACGGTGCCAACGACGTCATGATCACCGGCAAACTGGATATCCCAGAATCCCGCAGGGCTACGGTCACCCAGGCGCTGAACCAGTTCTCCAACCTCCTCAACAGCAAAACTTTCCTCATCAATGTATGAAGCACACACACAAACTGTAATTATGATCCATTTATACACTCTTCACGTACTCGTTTTAAACCATTCGGTGCAGCTATCAGCGGGAAAGGTCAGTAAATTGATATTTGACGATAATTGTGGAAGGTTTCTCATCAGAAAGCACACACATCATCGACGAAGCCTTTAGACAGTCGCTCAATTATACCCGAATGACACTAAAACAGCCCCAGAGGACTCCATCAGCTCCTGCGCTCCCATTAAAATCTTCTGTATTCACGCCGCAAACACAATTAAACATTTACATCTAATAACACACATGTACACACATAAACAAGCACACCGTCCGTGTTTTAAGACTGGCCTGTAATTATCTCCCAAGTGTTTATATCATTACCCACCACACACACACACACACACACACACACACACACACGAGAGTCCATCATAACCAACACAATACTCATTAGAATATAACAAGACGCTCGTAATGTAGATGGAAATCGTAATGCTCCACACTTTTAATCACACAGGGAAGTTAGTAAACCGTGATCTCTCTGTGTGAAGTTTATCAGGACGCTGGAGGGCCGTCCGGATTTTAACGCCAGGGCCAAAGTGTATTTTGCGTCTCTGCTGACCGTGGCGCTTCACGGGAAACTGGAATATTACACAGACATCATGAGGACACTTCTGCTGGGGCTCATGGAGGACTACGTTCACAGCAAGAACCCTAAACTGCTGCTTCGCAGGTGAGACGCGGCTGACACTAACTGAGGCCTATGGCCAAATGGTGCAAAATTCCGAGCCTGCAATCTGATTGGCTGGTTTTGTTATGTTGCAGCCTGATTGGCTGGTTACGTACTATTAGTTAACAGTGTTATTTTAGACACACCTGTGTGTAAAAATGTGTCATTTTTATGTTGTGTTTTCATTTTAGCCCTATTTTGTTTGTCATTTTCATTCTTTTTTCTTTTGTATTATAAGAATATAATAAAATATATAAATAGATCATAAATTAATATAAAGATATGGAATATTTGTCATAAATATAATACATTCTAATACTTGTATTTAGGTTTAATTATATTTAGCTGTTATTGACAGGATAAAAAGTGTTGTTTTACACTATCCTTGAGAAATGTTTAAGTATGTTATGTACTTTTTGTGAAGACCATAAAGAATCATAACTACTTGGGGAAAATGGGCATCTGATGTCCCCTTTAAAAAGGGGCGGGGCTACTAGATAAGTCCCGCCCTGTCTAGTTGAAATGATTCTAATAATATGCTTTTTTTTCTTTGTGTAAAATATATTTATTTCTTGTGCTTTGGGGTGCAATATGGCATGTTTTCGACAGGTTTTCATGAGATTTAAGGCTCCGGAGGCATATCTAGTCACTAGATTTCCCATATGAATTTGTTTATATTTAATGGCATTAAATCATTGGAATATATTGAGAGTTCTGGTTTGAGGCAGTAAAAGGCAAGCAAACATCCGCAAGCATGAATGTTAAATATATGCTTATTGATTTGGGATGGACCACAAAGCCAAGCTCTTGCTATGTGAGAGATTATCATTTTTTAATCAATCGATCGTTCTGATTGATCAACCTGGGGATGTCACATAAAACATGTCATGTTCATCAAAATCTGTCTTGACATTCAAAAAACAAACAAACCTCTCTGTCCCAAAGCAGAACATACTCCAGCTTCATGTTCACATGCTTCTTTGATTGTCATAGTTGGGTGCTGATGCTAATTGTTGTTGTTTGTTCTTGACAGAAATGAGTGTGTTAGTGTTGATTAAAGCAGTAGGCCACTGGAGGCTGATCTTAACACAGTTAAGGGAAACCACTTCAGATAACTCTAACGTAAAGCCTCCAGTGGCTTGTTGCTTTCAATAACAGCCAGCAACCGCAACATCTGTCTTCAATAAATAAATGTGCCTATTATTGAAAATAACTGTTAATAACCCGACTGTTGGCTCTTTAGTGACTTGTCGTGTTAATATAGTGCTTAACTGACAGATCAGATTAGATATAAGCTTCAAATGTGATTTCAGAAATGCAGTTTTATAAAAAAAAAAAATTATTTTAGGAGGTTCACAGAGGAAAAGGTGTCCATGTTTTAGAGCAGGCATTATATATAATATAATACAAAATAATATAATTATTACCTTTTTTTATCAACTCGTGAACTCCAGTTTGGGAAACACTGTTTTATTGAATATTAATTAGCAAATGTGTGTATTATATATATATATATATATATATATATATATATATATATATATATATAAATATATATATATATATATATATATATATATATATATATATATATATATATATATATAATATAATGTTTAAAATTATTTGATTATATATTATATTTTTTTATACAAAATTATTTATGAATTTTTACGATTTAATTATAAATGTAAAAAATTCTCAATTCTCATTTTACAGTTTTATGATGTAATTAATGATTTGAAAACACTGTTTTAGTTAATATTAGTGTTTTAATATAGAATTATTTATATTTTTAATTGTGTTAAATTATTTTATTAATTTACTTAAAATAAAGCAAGTTTTTAAATATGAAATTGTATTCATTTTTATACTTTTTTTTTTTTTTTTTACAAATTTTTATGGTTTATGATTTATGATCCAATTTATTAATCCATTTATTATCCAAACACCAGTTTAATTTGAGTGAATGTTAGTTTTTAAGTATTTTATTATAAAAATGTTTAAAAGAAATATTTTTAATTATCATTTGATGTAAAATTATATGTTGTATATATTATTTAAATAATTTTTATATGAAATGATTCATTCTTTTTTACGATTTTAATTGTTAGTTTTACTGAATATTAGTTAGTAAGTGTGTGTGTGTGTGTGTGTGTGTGTGTGTGTGCAGGTCTGAAACGGTGGTGGAAAGGATGCTGAGTAACTGGATGTCCATCTGTCTCTATCAGTACCTGAAGGTAAAATATCAAACATGACACAAGATTCATACATCGGGATTTAATGATCAAGTCCAGTCTTGATCTGGAAGCTGGAAGTATTACACACCTCACCTTAAGCTTCATATTACATCAGATGGGTTTATTAGTATTTTAAGGTCTTGTAGGGTTTGGATTAGTTCTGTCCACGGTGTGTCAGTGAAGCTTTGATATTCATGAGTGTGACTGATGAAGATGATGATAATAGTGTTTAATGAAGTAGCGTCTGTTCCTCGTCTGCATGAATC